>NC_091155.1:17245591-17310591 GCF_040958095.1 Procambarus clarkii
TGCCTTACGACTCCCACACCTGCCACAGTTGTCACCTTGCCTTACGACTCCCACACCTGCCACAGTTGTCACCTTTCCTTACGACTCCCACACCTGCCACAGTTGTCACCTTTCCTTACGACTCCCACACCTGCCACAGTTGTCATCTTGCCTTACGACCCACTTCTAGATTCCACATTGATTTGATTGTTGCCACCGGAAGCGGCTAGATTATTGTGCACCCCATACTCATCCTGTGAGCGGTAGCGCAAAAAGCATTACAGAGGGCCCTAAAGGTCTTTATCAGACCTCATCGTAAATTATTACATGAATAATTTCATCTATCCTTCACACCGTATAGTTACATGTCAGCTAGTTATAGAGAATGTTCTATTTCAAGAGCTATATTTTTACAGTAAGTCTTTACATTAATGGTAGGTCTTATCGCTAATACATAATTGTTTGAGCAATGGACATATTACAGTCATTGGGGAGCTGCTGTTTATTATTTGTTTTCACAATGCACTATTTGTTTCTTAATCTCATATGTCGTTTATCTACTGGAAGTGAAATATGGATACAGTGCAAAGATTTCATATATTTTATCCCTGGTAATAAGATAGGTTGCCATGTCATACAGCGTGAGCTTAGATTTATCTCGCGCACACACACTTGTCACTTTTCCTTACGACCCACACCTGCCACAGTCGTCACCTTGCCACACTACCCCACACCTGCCGCAGTCATCAACTTCCTACACAAACTGCCACAATTATCGTAGCCATAGCTTTTAATGTTGAAATGTTTTTGCACAAACACAAATTTCTAATACAATGCCAAAACTGGTTAATGGAATGAGGCTTCACAGGAATAAGTGTTTATTTGAAGTTTCAGACCCATGAATTACGCCGCCCTCATTTCGAACACGTGGTCTGATATGTCATAATTAGGTATACATCGGCTGACAATGCAATTTAGGGCTTCGCAACACTTTGCAATATGGAATAATAACCCACTATATAGGAAACGAAAGAAAAATAGACTGGATAGATCGTTCTCAAGCCGGGATTCCTTTCCACATCTGTGATCGAAATGTCGAGAGTAATGAGAACATGTAGTGGGCTCGAACCCGTATCCCTAGATTTTCCTGGCAAATTAAATACGATGTTTACCTTGAATCATTAGAACAGAAGCTGTACCCAAGAATGAACTCGGTAATTAATTAATATTTCTAATTTACTGAATACTTTTTTATTATTTAATAACTTATTTAATTAATTTGGATTATTTAATAATATTAAAATAATTTAATAATATAAAATTATTTAATAATATAATATGATTTTAAATTATTTAATAATTTAATATGATTTTAAATTATTTAATAATTTAACATGATTTTAAATTATTTAATAATTTAATATTTTAACATTTTTAATAATATTATTTAAATTGCTTAATAATTAATAATTTAATATTTTTTTAAATTTTTAATAATATTATTTAAAATATTTAATAATTAATAATTGAATATCATTTAAATTATTTAATATTTTAACTATTCAATTTTAAATTATTTATTATTATTATTATTATTATTATTATTATTATTATTATTATTATTATTTATTATATAATAATTCTCCCCAATAATTATGGGAAGAAATATATGATCATACAGCACTTAGAACAAATGTGATGACAAGCAATTAGGAAGTGAGGACAAAGAGCTGGAATTTGAGGACAAGGAGCTGTAAGTAAAAAGCGAACGACGACCCTTAAAAATGCGAGAGTTGCAGTCTGCCTACCAACCAGTCCAATTGACTCAGAGGTAATCAAGAATATATTAAACTCACCTCAGGAGACCTGTCCACCAGCGTCGGGTCAAGGCAGGCTGCTCCTGATAAATGTGCTGATGCCTAAATGGTTGAACAATTCTTTTACAGTTGATCCAATACGATCTAATAGGTCGATGGAAGTGCAAGGAAATACCCCACTATACACTATTGATCTATTATCACAAAATTTGACGCTTTTGTCTACAATGGCTACAATTATAACAACACACCCACCCCTTCCCCTCAGAAAACCAGGTGATTGCTGTCTACAGTCTATTAACTCAAAACCTAAAAATATTACGTAAGAAACTGAAAATATTACGTAAGAACCTGAAAATATTACGTAAGGTTACAAGAGCACTTCAGTAATCCAAGTCCGCTTTAAATAAACTAGATATTCAACTTTAACTCTTCTCGAATTATAGTGCCAACACTCAAATAAATATGTACTCATTAACAGTTTAATTTTGTCTCGTTTTTCCGCAGCGTTCTGTACAATGCTGTCAACACAGCCGTCACTGGCTTGTCTGAGATTGTGGTCAACAACTTCTCCCCGCCCATCCCACTCATCTCTAAAGCGGTATGTACTGCAGCTCAATAACCATTATTACTTTATGTTTTGTTTATATTTAAGATATGATTATACATAATTCCTGTACAACTACCTGGATTGGTTGGTAGAACGACAGCCTCGCTCTTGATGGTCAAAATGCTTGGGCTGTGTTCTTCTTCTTCTTGAGAATAGGTGCAGTTTGCATGAAGGGTTTACCCTCCTAATGACTGCACCAGGACAGATGTAGGGAGACGCGTTGACGTTGAGGAGGAGAAGAAAGTAAAAAATGTTAGATGTGTCGGGCTGTAGAGATAGAAGTGGCGACGAAAACAGAGGCGGACGTAAGAGGGAGACTCGCCGCACCGTAGGGCGGGATGTCGAGTTCACGGCGGCAGTTGATCCACGCACGGCGGAGCGGTGTGCGCAAGACGCCAACTAATATTTCTCCAGAAACTTGCATAACGGAAAGCACAAACAGTACGCATCCCAAATCACCCACGTGTCAGGGGACACCCGGCCACCAGGCGGTGCCCTCGGCTGAGACATCTTATCCGGCACCCTATAAACAAACTCCCTCACTCCCGACACCCAGACAGTGGATGAGCACCACGGGATCGGAAGCACCCGGGCATCCCGATAAGGGCCAAACACCGGACCCTCATAAGGCACGACCCCAGCATTCGGAACTAGGCTTCCCCCAGACCGGGGCAACGAAGGAGGGGGAACCGCAGGGGATGCAGGTGCAGCATCGACCTCATCACAGGGCACAGGAGCCGAGGCCCCCGGCGCACATCTTTCCGCAACACCACGACAAGGTCCCGATCATCAGGGGCAACCCCCCACTGCGGGAATCTAACAGCAGGAGACGCAGGAGGGCGGGGGGCACAGGCAGCAACTTCGGAGCCCCGCACAGCACCATCATATACGGCGAGGGACGCCAGCTGAGCACCATACTACCCCACCTTCTCCCAAGGCACACCACGAAGGGGAAAGACACTCCGAGCCCGCCGCGAACGCTTCGAGACAGGCCGCACCACACCACGCCCAGCAGGCCCTGCCGCAGGCACAACCACCATCTTCACATCCACACAGGCCACACCCGCACCATCCAAAGAGTCCACAGAGGCCACATCGCCCGCACTGTCCACATCATCCAGGGAAACAGCCTCAGAACACCAACGCGCATGCTTCTGCAAAGGGACGGAAAGAGCAGGAGTACAGTCGCCAACACACACAGGCACGGCAGGCACCTTCCCCTGCCGAAGCACCCCTCCAAAACAGCAGAACCCACGTCCCTGAGAGCCAGTACCACATCCACAGGCGGGGGTGGGACATGAACCTCCACCGGGACATCCCGCACTACATGCAGCGCAGGCGACGGTCCGACACCCACACACACCGGCTCAACAACCCCAGGGGCCACAGCAGTCACCTGCGCGTAGCACGGGCCGTAGAACTCGCCTCAACAGGTGGAGCAGCAGACAGGCAATCAGGCGCCTTAGGCACAGCACCCACTCCGTCTTCAGAACCGTCCGAACGCAACAGGGGCGGAAAATCCTCCGCACGAAAAACATGCACCCTACCAGTCACTCCCACGTCGCATGCCGCAGCCAGATGACCCTCGTGACCAAACCGATAACAAGTGCGCGGTTGACCCCGATACTGGCAGCGGAGTGTGTAACCCAACACGGACATCGACGACAGTACACTACACTTCAGCGACATCGTCAGGGTGCGGGAGCCGTCAAGCATACCAACACAGTGCCCGGCAACGACCTTGTTCCAACGAACACTTAACACTGTCCCAAATCGTTCAAAACAGGAGGTCAAGAAGTCGTCCTGAAATTCGAAGAGGGGCATCATCACAGACGTCAAGGTGACACTAAGATTCACCACCTTAACAGAACCAGCAGTATCTGGGAGAGGGTAAACACGCCCCTCACACTGCTCGAGAAACGCCTGAAAGGCAGCCTGGAGGTGGAACTGGACCACAGCACGGTTGCCCTGAAGCAGCTGGATGCCCACCAGGTCCGACAGCTGCACATGTAGCACGTCCACCAGGGCGACACCAACCAATGAATGGTCCACCGGCACCATAAATGCCAGACCAGCCGACAATGTCTTCTTCACAGGGGAGTGAGAAGTCCCCATGGCTAAGTCAAACGTCACCCTGGCAGTGGCAAACCACCACCAGCAGGGCAAACCAGCAACGTAAACACTAGCCAGGAGCGGAGAGACCTCAGGAACGTCCGACCTGGCCGGTGGTCACCACGCAACCGAGCAGTGTTCATTCACTTTGTCCTGTTATCACTTCTTATTGTCATGTCTGACCTCCCAATGGTCAGTGGAGATTAACTGATCGGTTCTATTCCATACAGTTTCATAATTTGTTTACTGACATGCAAATCGCATGCTGCAATAACAGATTTGCAATTTGTAACAAGAGCTTACTAACATGATTAGTTCAATCCCAGACCGTCCAAGTGGTTGGGCACCATTCATCCCCCTCCCCCCACGTTCCATCCCAAGTCCTAATCATGATCCCTTCCCAGTGTTATATAGTCGCAGTGGCTTAGCACTCTCTCCTGACAGATCGCTTCCCTTCCAGCAACTGCGCCTCGAGAGGTTACAATCACCAAGAACTGCGTCACGGAAACTTATCGTCATCATATTGTGCTCACCATCCATCAAAAACTCACATTTCACACTTATTGGTTCTTACCTTCTAACAACTTTGCCTCCCAAAAATATGATACATTTAACACTCCTTCCTAAAATCATTCGATTGATTGATTAAGATTAAGCCACCCAAAAGGTGGCACGGGCATGAATAGCCCGTAAGTGGTGACCCCTTTTGAGCCATTACCAGTATCAATAGATGATACTGGAGATCTGTGGAGGTGCGACTGCACCCTGCGTGACGGGAGATGTCTCCCGTCAAAATCATTCACCATTCTCGGCTTTGTCGATCATTCCTCCTATAACCCAATAGTCAGAAGTCCATCCCTCCAAGTGGTTAAAGTGACGCCTTATTGTAGGTGAAGATTGAGACGACAGTCACAATCGATGCTCACTCGGACGACTACTCCATCGCCGGCACCTTCCAGGGAGCAGACATCGCTGCCTCTGGCGTATCAGAGTAAGTTTGACTCGCTGGTTGGCCTCGATGTCCCTTCACAGTTGATAGAAATTTGCCATTAACCATTTGTACCAATTTACTATTTCATATACTTATTTACCTCCTCAGCTGTTAATTATCATATTTTTGCAAGATTTTCTGCAACGTTTCTGGATTATAATAGTTTCCTTTAATTTTGTATGTTAAGACATGTGAAAAGTAAATCTTTAATTGCCTCTTAACCTTTGTTATGCCAACAGCTTGACTTTCTAACCTGTGTATTGCCAACAGTTTGAGGTTCAACGGGCTTGACATCATCATCCACTTGAAGGCTGACAGCTATACTTTGCTCCCCTTTTCATTATGCGTCCAGGAAGGCTCCCTGTCAATCGAATTAAGCGTGGCTTCCATCGACGTAAGTAGAACTAGAACTTCCTTGTCGGGAAAGAGGGATTGTGAGGTGAAGGTGATGGAAATGAGAAGCAGTTATGATATTAAAACAAACGAAACCTTTTCTTCTGTACCAGATGTGTTAAAGTAAACCCATTTTAAAATAGCCGGAGAAGCAGCTTCTTATGTCCACGATATTCACCACTTGGCTAGTGTCTTGTTGTGTAGATGTGATCATGAGTTGGAACGGTCGCTAGAAGAAAAGGTGAATCCCCAGAGCAGAGTAAACAAGGTTGTTGGGGAATCACTGGTGGAGCCAACTCCATATAGTTATTGAGGAGCTGAGTCCATACTGGCATCGTTGATTAAAATGAGTCCACACGGGTGTTGGGGCATCAATAATAGAGTATTACAGTCCTTAATGATGCTGGTTCTCACTCATTACCTTATCTGTTGTTGCAGTCTGCACTGGAGGGAGCCGGTGGCATCAATGACGAAATTGAGGCCAACGGTCCAGTCGTTCTGGAGCTGGTCGCCAACCTGTTTAACGAGAACTCCGCCGAAATTGAGACTATCCTCAACAATGCTCTCTGCGTGTGAGAGGGATGTATCCATCGCCAAATAATGCCTGATATTATCCATTTATTTTTTGGTAATTTTTGCTACATAATCGCTGTTGTATTCAAAACCGGTGTTTCATTGTGTAAACGAAGTGATCTGGTTTATCGCCAAAATCTTATGAATATTTGTACTATTAATGCAACAATTGTAAGTACATAACAATAAATTATAATTTATCATTTAAATATAGGAAATTCACATAATTCTGCAACAAAATTTCAAAGGAAATGGTTAGGAAGACGAATAATTTTGGTGATATTAGTGCAGTCTGTCCTCTTACAAATAACGTCGCTTTTCGCTCGTATGCGCTATGGCCAAAAATTGCCGTACTAGAAAATGGAAATTAATTTTACAAATGAAATGGACCCAAAGCAGTACGTTTTCGGTCCTCTGGTAAGTTAGGAGGTCAGCAAGTTCTCCTACGGTTTCAAAATGTCATGAAAACTGTTACTTTAAAGTGTCCTCTCCTAACCTAACAGACTAAGCCAGAGGATCCAAAACAGAAAACGGGACGGTACGTCATTTTCGTGAGCCCGCTTCCATTTTCTAGTATGGCAATTCTTAGCCTTAGTGCACATACGAGCGAAAAGCGACGTTCTATGTAAGATGACGGGTTTATTAGTATGAGTTCACTACTAAAAGAGGAATGCCCAAAGTGAACCTTCACAATGATGTCATAAGAATTATCTAAAAACATGTTCCAACCAAATAATTATAAACTCTGACATGACTAGGGAATGGACAGACTCTATCTTGTTTGATATTACCTTAAAATAAATGAAAATACATTTGCTAGTCTTTTGTACTCCTGCTTAATAATAGTTCAGTAACGGGGTCTTCAGATGGGACCTTGGTGCTGAACCAGGTTTTGTGGACTGACTGTCAAGCGCCTGTTGAATCCACGAAAATAACTTGATTTGCGGTTGGTATTAAGGCTTCCCAACCTCTGGAGGGTTAATAAAGTCACGACATGATCTTAACACAAAGTATATTTTTGTCCTGAACATAGTTAAGAACTAAAGTATACTCTCAGTGTATGTACACAGAGAAATGGAGGGGTATACGTCTCTGTGTGTATGCATCGGTGTGCCAAGCAGAAGCTCAGGAAGCTGATCAAGCTCCGGGTCTCGTCATCCGAATGTTACAGGTGGAATATATATTTAAAAGGGAAATTTAAAGGCAACTTGTGATTTCATGAATGAATTTTGCAGTTATAACGAGTGAAAGGGGAAGAACGGTGGACCTATTACAAGGGTAATCACACTGTTAGCGAGAACCACCAACCACCTGTTACTTCACGTACCTGGAGTTTCAGCCTGGTCGCCGTTGGGAGCGAGGTGCCCGCCTGTGCTTCAGTGGTTGCCAGGCGTGCGTGATGGATGGACACTCGTCGTTGCTGACGTGGCTTGAGTGATGGGGAGGGGAGGGCCCCTTCCCCCCCATTTTGCTGGCTCATTCGGTGGGCCTGGAATTTACTGGATGGACTGATTATCCTGCCGTGGAATTAGTTTTGTGTGACATGCTGCGTGTCTCCGCAGCTGCGATCTATGGTATGGAATTGGTGTCTTCGTATCAGGCTATTGTGAAGTTTGCAGAAGAGGACGACTACTGGGTGAAGAGGACGGGTATTTTAAAGACGCTTCGAGGGGCGGACCTTGCCCCTGCTGGAGGCTGCTGGTACGGTGACTGTTTCCGACCGGAGTGGTGCTCTCACTTTTGTCAGCATTCATGGTGCATCCCTGGAGTTCCCTGAAGAGCTGCTGAGGAGGTATTTTGGGCAGTTTGACACTGTCGTGTGTGTGAGGATTAATATGGTTTCCTCTGGGAAACTTAAGGGTGTTCGGACTAGTATCCGCACTCTGGGGATGCGGTTACGGTCGGACATCCCATCCTCGGTGCGGCTCATGGGATATTATGTCTGCATTTACTACTCACATCAACCTCGCACCTGTTTTCGATGCGGTTTGTTGGGCCACATGGCTGCTGGCTGCTCAGTGGATGTCATCGCTCCGATGAATCTTTTTGGTGAGGAAGATTTCCCGCCACTGGCTGTGGAGGCGGACCCAGTGGATGCGGTTGTGGGAGAACTTTTGGCTGCTGTGGCGCCTCCAGTGTTAGCTGGTGCGCCTCATCCTGGTGCTATTTATGCTCCGGAGGTTGTGCCGTCTTCGGTTGGATGTCCTGTTCCTGTTGGCGTTCCTGGTGCTGTTGTGGCTTGAAGACCACAAAGAAGAGGAAACAAGAATGGGCTGGAGAAAGTGAGCTTCAAGGAAATGTACACAAACATAGATGGGATTACAAATAGATCCAGTAAACTTGGAGAATGGACACGAGACGAAAACCCAGACATAATAGCACTCACAGAAACAAAGCTAACGAAACGAAAACCGTAACAAATGCTGTGTTTCAGCTGGAATATTATGCAATTAGGAAAGAGAGGGAAGGAAGAGGAAAACGTAGAGTACCTCTGCTTATAAGAAGAGACTGGAGATTTGAAGAGGTAGTTATCCAGGGCGGTGAATGTTTCAGTGACTACATAACAGATACTATACCAATTCGGGAACAAAAGCATATAGTAGTAGTCATATGTAACCCCCCACCACATGACAGAAGACCCAGACAGGAATAAGATAGAAACAACATGGCTACCATTAATATAATAGAGAGAGTAGCTTCTGTCGCTAGCAGGGACAGAGCCAGACTGCTAATCATGGGTGACTTCAACCAGGGGAAGATAGACTGAGAGAACAGAGACCCACAGGGAGAACTGGACACATGGAGGGGGCTAAGCTGATGTACGTGGTAACAAGAAACTGTCTATGCCTACACATCAGACTGCATGAATGGTCCAACAAATGGCTACTAAAGTTCAACCCGAGTAAATGTAAGGTAATGAAACTAGGCAGTGGAAACAAGAGGCCAGACACAGGATACAGAATGAGAGATGAAGTCCTTCATGAAAAGGACAGAGAGAAGGATCTAGGAATTGATATCACACCAGTCCTGATCCTGAAGCCCACATCAAAAGAATAACATCTGCGCCATATGCGAGGCTGGCTAACATCAGAACTGCCTTCAGGAACCTGTGTAAGGAATCCTTCAGAACCTTGTATACCACATATGTAAGACCTATCCTGGAGTATGCGTCCCCAGCATGGAGCCCGTACCTTGCCAAACACAAGGCGAAGCTAGACAAAGTTCAGAGATATGCCATTAGGCTAGCTCCAGAACTAAGAGGCATGAGTTACGAAGAAAGGCTGTGAGAAATGCACCTCACGACACTAGAAGACAGAAGAGTAAGGGGAGACATGATCAATACCTACAAAATTCTCAGAGGAATTGACAGGGTTGATAAAGATAAACTGTTTAACACGGGTGGTACGCAAACAAGGGAATACAGGCGGAAACTGAGTACCCAAATGAGCCACAGGAACGTTAGAAAGAACTTTTTCAGTGTTAGAGTAGTTAATAGGTGGAATGCATTAGGCAGTGATGTGGTGGAGGCTGACTCTATACACAGAGCACAAATATGTGAGTAGACACACACACACACACACACACACACACACAGGAGGCACTGAATGATAGACAGGAGGCACTGAACTACAGGCCAGTGTCCCTAACCTGCATACCATGCAAGCTGATGGAGAAGATTGTGCGAAAAAAACTAGTGGAGCATCTGGAGCGAAGGAACTTTGTAACACAGCATCAACATGGGTTCAGGGATGGCAGGTCCTGCCTCACAGGGTTACTTGAATTCTACGACCAGGCAACAAAAATAAGGCAAGAAAGAGAAGGGTGGGCAGACTGCATATTTTTGGATTGTCAGAAAGCCTTTGATACAGTGCCACACAAGAGGCTAGTGCGAAAGTTGGAGATGCAGGCTGGAGTGAGAGGGAAGGTACTCCGGTGGATAGAGGAATACCTAAGCAACAGGAGACAACGAGTCTGTGTGAGGGGTGAGGTCTCAGATTGGCGAGACGTCACAAGTGGAGTCCCGCAGGGGTCAGTCCTTGGACCTATACTGTTTCTGGTATATGTAAATGATCTCCCAGAGGGTATAGATTCGTTCCTCTCAATGTTTGCCGACGATGCAAAAATTATGAGGAGGATTGAAACAGAGGATGATAGTAGGAGGCTACAAGATGACCTGGATAGACTGAGTGAATGGTCCAACAAATGGCTGTTGAAGTTCAACCCGAGTAAATGCAAAGTAATGAAACTAGGAAGTGGAAACAGGAGGCCAGGCACAGGATACAGAATAGGAGATGAAGTACTTAATGAAACAGACAGAGAGAAAGATCTAGGAGTTGATATCACACCAAACCTGTCTCCTGAAGCCCACATAAAGAGAATAACGTCTGCGGCATATGCGAGGCTGGCTAACATCAGAACGGCGTTCAGGAACCTGTGTAAGGAATCATTCAGAATCTTGTACACCACATATGTAAGACCAATCCTGGAGTATGCGGCCCCAGCATGGAGCCCGTACCTTGTCAAGCACAAGACGAAGCTGGAAAAAGTCCAAAGGTATGCTACTAGACTAGTCCCAGAACTAAGAGGCATGAGTTATGAGGAAAGGCTGCGGGAAATGCACCTCACGACACTGGAAGACAGAAGAGTAAGGGGGGACATGATCACAACCTACAAAATCCTCAGGGGAATCGACCGGGTAAACAAGGACGAACTTTTCAACACTGGTGGGACGCGAACAAGGGGACACAGGTGGAAGCTGAGTACCCAAATGAGCCACAGAGACGTTAGAAAGAACTTTTTCAGTGTCAGAGTAGTTAGCAAATGGAATGCATTAGGAAGTGATGTGGTGGAGGCTGACTCCATTCACAGTTTCAAATGTAGATATGATAGAGCCCAATAGGCTCAGGAATCTGTACACCAGTTGATTGACGGTTGAGAGGCGGGACCAAAGAGCCAGAGCTCAACCCCCGCAAGCACAATTAGGTGAGTACACACACACACACACACACACACACACACACACACACGCGCGCGCAAGCAAGCAAGGCAAAGACTCAGCCTAAATTGCTGTACAGTCACATCTGGAGAAAAACCACAGTAAAGGAACAGGTTATGAAATTAAGGATGGAGCAGAAGGATTCACTACAAACGACAAGGAAGTGTGTGAGGAACTGAATAAGAAATTAAAGGAGGTTTTCCCCTTAGAACAAGGAGAAATTCCAGAGATAAAAGAGAGAATAGTTAACCAGGATCCACTGGAAGAGTTTGAGATTACCAGCGGGGAAGTAAGGAAGTGTTTACTAGAGTTGGATGTGACATAAGCTATAGGGCCAGATGGTTTCTCCCCTTGGATACTAAAGGAAGGAGCAGAAGAACTGTGCCTGCCACTCTCCACAGTGTATAACAAATCACTGGCAACAGGGGATTTGCCAGAAATTTGGAAAGCTGCTAACATAGTTCCGATATACAAGAAAGGGGATAAACTTGGGGCACTGAACTACAGGCCAGTATCCCTAACCTGCATACCATGCAAGCTGATAAAGAAGATTGTGCGAAGAAAGCTAGTGGAACATCTGGAGCAAAAGAACTTTGTAACACAGCATCAACATGTGTTCAGGGATGGCAAGTCCTGCCTCACAGGGTTACTTGAATTCTACGACCATGCAACAAAAATCAGGCAAGAAAGAGAAGGGTGGGCAGACCACATATTTTTGGATTGCCAGAAAGCCTTTGGTACAGTATCACACAAGAGGCTAGTGAAAAAGCTGGAGATGCGGGCTGGAGTGAAAGGGAAGGTACTCCATTGGATAAAGGAGTACCTAAGCAACAGGAGACAACGAGTCAATGTAAGGGGTGAGGTCTCGGATTAGCGAGACGTTACAAATGGAGTCCCGCAGGGGTCAGTCCTTGGACCTATACTGTTTCTAATTTATGTAAATGATCTCCCAGAGGGTATAGACTCGTTTCTCTCAATGTTTGCTGATGATGCAAAAATTATGAAGAGGATTGAAAGAGGACGATAGTAGGAGGCTACAAGATGACCTGGACAGACTGAGTGAATGGTCCAACAAATGACTGTTGAAGTTCAACCCGAGTAAATGCAAAGTAATGAAACTAGGCGGTGGAAACAGGAGGCCAGACACAGGATACAGAATAGGAGATGAAGTACTTAATGAAACGGAAAGAGAGAAAGATCTAGGAGTTGATATCACACCAAACCTGTCTCCCGAAGCCCACATAAAAAGAATAACGTCTGCGGCATATGCGAGGCTGGCTAACATCAGAACAGCCTTCAGGAACATGTGTAAGGAATCATTCAGAATCTTGTATACCTCATTTGCAAGACCAATCCTGGAGTATGCGGCCCCAGCATGGAGCCCGTACCTTGTAAAGCACAAGACGAAGCTGGAAAAAGTTCAAAGGTATGCCACTAGACTAGTCCGAGAACTAAGAGGCATGAGTTACGAGGAAAGGCTGCAGGAAATGCACCGTACGACACTGGAAGACAGAAGAGTAAGAGGAGACATGATCACAACCTATAAAATCCTCAGGGGAATCGACCGGGTAGACAAGGATAAACTATTCAACACTGGTGGTGCGTGAACAAGGGTAGACAGGTGGAAACTGAGTACCCAAATGAGCCACAGGGACGTTAGAAAGAACTTTTTCAATGTCAGAGTAGTTAGTAAGTGGAATGCACTAGGAAGTGATGTGGTGGAGCCTGACTCCATACACAGTTTCAAATGTAGATATGATAGAACCCAATAGGCTGGGGAATTTGTACACCAGTTGATTGACAGTTGAAAGGCGGGACCAAAGAGACAAAGCTCAACCCCCGCAAGCACAAATAGGTGAGTACAAATAGGTGAGTACACCTAATTCTGGAGACATTCATATATGAACGCGTCAAGCAGGCAACAAGAATGAGGGAAGGGGATGTTCCGTCAGTACTGAATCTAATATTCACCAGGAAAGAAGAAAATGAGGTATTAATCATCCAGTTCCTTCCTTCCTTTTGGAAAGAGTGATAATGTCCTGCTGGAAATTATATATGCTTTACGATATAATGTAGAAGAGAATGTGGTCATGGAAATAGTTGATAAAGTCGATCTCAAGATAGGAAACTATGGGGAACTCAAACAAGTTTTTAATGAGTTTAATTGGACATATTTGTTGCTAGGCAAGGAAGTAAATGCCAATTTTTGCGAAATATATGACGAAGGAACACAAACATTCATACCAAAATAGAGATACATTACCAAGAAACAGGAGTTGTTCAACAGAAGTTGTGAGAGGTCCAGAGAGGATAAGACAAGAAAATGGGTTCAATATCGGAAGAGGCCCAACCATCAAACATACCAGCAAGCTAAGCAAGCAAGAAACAATCACACAAGGGTGAGGAGAGAGGCAGAAAGGAACTTTGAGAAAGGTATAACGGGCAAATGGATCTAGAATCACATGGATCAAACAGATCTAGGCTTCTTCTATAAATTCATTGAAAGCAAGCTGCATGTAAAGGGTAAAATCCAGAGATTGAGAACAGGGAACAGAACTACTGAGACTGAAAAGAATTTTGTGAAATGCTAAATGAACAATTCCAAAATGTGTTTGTGCAAAATAAGGATTTCAGAGAGCCGGACCAAATACCAATTCAAGAGCACGTCAAAGAAAACATAGAGGTATCTCAAGACGAAGTGAAAAAGTTTTTCATGGGACTCGGAAAAAATAAAGCGGATGGACATGATGGATTTTCACCTTGGGTGCTGCGAGAATGTGCAACTGAGCTGAGCATTCCACTTCAATTAATATTCCAGACATCCTTGGGGACAAGAATCTTAACAGATATATGGAGAGGTCAAACATAGTACCAATCTATTAAAAGAGTAGTCGAGAGGAACATGTAAATTATAGACCCATATCATTAACAAGTGTGGTAGTCAAAATACTAGAAACAATAGTTAAAGCCAAATGGGTTGAACACATAGAGAGTAATGACATAATAATGGACATTCAATAAGGTTTTCGAACAGGAGGATTCTGTGTAGCAAATCTACTTAGTATTAATGACAGAGCCACAGAGATACTACAGGAAAGAGATGGTTGGGTTGACTGTGTCTATCTGGACCTAAAAAAGGCTTTTGATAGAGTCCTACACAAGAGGCTGTTCTGGAAACAGGAACATTCTGGAGGGGTGACAGGGAGATTTCTGACATGGATGAAATATTTTCTAATTGACAGACTGATGAGGGCAGTATATCAGATACAATGTATATGAGATACAATGTATCTGATTGGAGGAGTGTCACTAGAGGAGTACCAAAGGGTTCAGTTCTTGCATCAGTAATGTTTATCGTCAAAATTAACGATCTATCAGAAGGAATGCAGAATTATACGAATATATTTGCGGATGAAGCTAAGATAATAGAGAAGATAGGAGACGCAGACGATTGTAATGACTTACAAATTGATCTAGATAAAATAAGTGCTTAGAGCGACAAGTGGCAAATGAAATTGAATGTGAATGAATACTATGTTAAGTAATGTGAAATCGGAGAAAACAGACCACACACAACTTACAAATTATGTGGAAAGGAATTACAGAGCTTTAATAAAGAAAGACCTATGGGTGGTTTTGGATAATTATCTGTCGCCAGAGGAATATATAAAAAACATTGTGAGAGGAGCGTATGTGTCGCTTTCCAACTTCAGACTTGATTTCAATTATATAGGCGGTGAAATGCTAAAGAAACTGTTTATGACTTTTGTGAGACCAAAATGGGAATATACAGCAATTGTATGGTGCCCAAATCTCAAGAAGCACATAAATAAAAGGTGCAATGACATTCTTCAAAATGGTTTCCAGAACTGAAAAACAAGAGTTACGAGGAAAGACTGAAGGCGTTAAACATGCCAAAACTAGAAGAAAGAAGAAAAAGAGGAGATATGATTACCACTTTGAAAATACTAACAGGAATCAACCAAATAGACAAAGAGAACATCTTGAAACCAGTAACTTTACGAACAAAAGGACACAGATTCAAGCTAAGGAAACAAAGGTGCCGAAAACAATATTAGAAAGTTTTCTTTTGCAAACAGAGTGGTAGACAACTGGAACAAGCTAAGTGAGAAAGTAGTAATGACCAAAACCGTTCATAGTTTCAAAGCGTTACACGACAAAGAGTACTGGGAAGACGGGACACCACGAGCGTAGCTCTCATCCTGTAATTACCCTTAGGTAATTACACTTAAGTAATTACACACACACTCACGCACACAGCTCATATAACAGCGATATGACATCTGTTGGATTCAAAATGCCTGGCAATAGTCCATCTTGGTTACATTATTTCCTTAATTTCTCCATATATTCAGCTGAAGGTCTTCCTGCTCTCCCGCCTGAGCCCTTGTGTCATCCCAGCCTGTAGACCCGCTGTCCTATTAAAAATATAACTCATTCTTAAGTTGTATTTCTTAACATATAAGTTTATATTTCTGGAAAAGCTATTGTGGGCAGTGATAAGTGAGTGATTAAAAAGAAAAAAAACAAGAGTTAAGTTTTCTGGATGGGTGATTTCTTTCAGGCAAAATTATATAATTGTTTGTGGATTATTTACTCAAGTGTGAGTGTAAACATGAGGCCAGATAGATTATAATGAATGTGAGGATGGACACTCATAATACGTCTAGATTCTAGTACGTTTCTTCCATTTTGCTGGTCTCATAATTCACATCCGTACAAGCTTAGACTTTCACTGTTAAGTAACTTTACTTCCGACCTGGTATCAAGAGGATGAAATTCACTCATGATGACATTTGTTCTGACCTTCAGGTCTCTAAAGCATCAGACAAATTGACAAGTTGACCCCTTTGAAGTTATATCATGGCCCAGATGCTTTTCAGAATATTTGACTGAAATATCTCTGCCGAGTAATTATAAACCAGTTTCTCGAAAAAACGAGTCATGTGAGTTAAAAAGAAACCACATTACATTTTAGCAGGATTGAACATTAGGTTGTATTCAGAACTTCACATATATCCATGAAATTTCTCAAAGCCTCTTTGGTGAGTGGGAGTTGAAATAGATCATCAGTATAAGAGAAAACATTGGCCTTAGTACTGTATTTGCGATAGCCAGCTCTACTGGCTCTTTCAACAATGGATCAATACAGACAGTAAACAGAATTGAACTTCACCTGTAACCTTATTACTCTTGTTAATATTGTTCTTAGAAAAGAACTAATCTGGAAAGAAATATTTGAAAGTAATGAAAATCATTCGACCCTTAGACAAATTTGATCTTCCACACTAGGCCAAGTACTGCAGTTCTGGTTGTTAGGCACTTATAATCGACTCATAGTAGTCGATTATAAGTATTTAGCGTGAGATATAAGCATTTCAACTTTTACTTAAAAAAATATAAATTCTTTGTCCTCTCCGTAATTGATATTTAGTATTTATATATGTCTAGGAACATAAGTATTTAATGTACTCAAGTAATTAAATTTTACAATGAAACTACTATTTTTATCCATTGTATTATTAAAATGTAAACAAACAGATAAGCACATTCCTTCATTCTACAGCATGTTCAGGGTCTGAGAGGCGTATATCGCAATTCATCAATTCCGTCTAATTTTCATGGACATTATTTGTCACTCATATATTATTTGCCGTACGCTCCGCCATGTCCACCATAGCCACCACCACCACCATGTCCACCACCACCATAGCCACCACCGCCATGTCCGCCACCGCCATAGCCACCACCTCCGTGTCCGCCACCGCCATAGCCACCACCTCCGTGTCCACCACCTTTAGGCCCAGCTAGGTTGAAGTTGTTATTCGATGATCCTCCAACACCTCCGTAGCCTCCTCCGTATCCACCACCTCCGCCGTATCCACCACCACCACCTCCGTGTCCACCACCTCCGCCATATCCACCACCTCCGTGTCCACCACCTCCGCCGTATCCACCACCTCCGTGTCCACCACCTCCGCCGTATCCACCACCTCTGTGTCCACCACCTCCGCCGTATCCACCACCTCCGTGTCCACCACCTCCGCCGTATCCACCACCTCCGTGTCCACCACCTCCGCCGTATCCACCTCCGCCGTATCCACCACCGCCATATCCACCAGCCTGGCTTACGGAAGCCAAGAGGGCGACGCTCACCACAGCAACAAGAACTTTCTGTCAATTAAATAACAAATGTTATTAAAACTATATCACATTACATATTTGTTGTTCAGAATAAAATGCATATATATAATAAATATATTTTTAAACTGAGCCCAAATCCACAGAAGCGCCGAAAGGTGAATGAGAGTGAGCGAGTCATTACTCCTACCATTGTGTGTCTTGGGATGGCTGCGAGAGTCTCATTATAAATCAGCGGTGAATTTGGCTTATATACTGCTCGTCTCGCTCCGGTGATGACCAGGTCTTTCTTCTCGGTTCCCTCTGTGACGTAATTGCTATGCAGGATTGTATTACTGTAAATACATAGGAGCACAATATGTTTTCCCCTTGTCTCGCGAGATGGTGAGAGGACGATATTTCAAAATCACCCCTCTGTTAATTTGTGTATTTTCTCATACCTCTTGTATACATATCAATAAATATTTTTTGTTTCTATGTATTATGTGCAATCTATTGCATTGTAACCATTAATTTCTTTATAAATACAGTAATACGCATTAACTCATGTGGTTTTCAATCTATTTCAGCTTCAGAGTTTTGTGTAAATTAATACGGACACACAAATAAATTACTTTGAAATAGCGAGTGAGCTAGCGAAGAGTGAGTGATCATACGGGAATCAGATTTGGCATAGAATGAAATTGATGTGTATGAGAAAATTCTGTTAAGGCGACAGATTTCTGAAATGCTGATATAAAGTTGGATAAGGGCATGGTTATAGCAAAGGAAACCAAATATATGGAGTTAAGTCAGTGTGACAGACCGTTGTAGGTGGAATACCCCCTGGGACTACTGTAGTTTACCATAAAGATAAAAACTTTCGATTCAGGACTGAGCATCAGTATTTGCAAATTTGCAGACGATACGAAAATTGAGCGTGAAATAAACTTAGAAGAAGACTCATAATCACTTTCAATATTATCTAGATAACTTTTGAACTGGTCGAAAGATTGGTAGATTCTGCTTAAACCTGACAAATGTAAGGTTCCGAGGCTGGGTAGTGAAGATAGTTACAGAATATCAGCTGGATGCTGCTGAGAGTGCAAAGTCTGCGAAAAACATCTGGGAGTCATGATTAACAGCAATTTAAAGTCAAATAAACTATTTGCATAAATGTTCGAAATAAGGCAAAATGGATACAGGGTTATTTTTCTAGGAACTTTAGCATTTAAACACCTGGTTAGATTCTTCATCTATATCTTAATCATTGTATGCCCCATTTTGATTATGCAGTTCAATTTTGATCACAATATTATAGGGTAGATGTAAGTTGCGTTGAATTCGTCATGCATAAGATGACAAAGTTTATCCCACAAATCAGATATATTCAAAAGTAAGAGAGATTGAAAAAGATTGATTTGCATTCTCTATAAAGAAGAAGAGTTAAGGGCGGAATTACTGAAGTACGTAAGTGGATGATTGGGCATAGCAAGGGGGAGATTAATAAGGTAATAAACATATAAACACAAAATAGAACTCGAAACAATATATATAAATTGGATAAGTTAAGTTTAGATTTAGGAAAGACCTGGGTATATATATTTGCCTAATAAGCCAAGTTTTCATGAATTAATTGTTTTTCGACTGCCTAACCTACCTAACCTAACCTAACCTAACTTTTTCGGCTACCTAACCTAACCTAACCTATAAAGATAGGTTAGGTTAGGTTAGGTTGGGTTGGTTAGGTTCGGTCATATATCTACGTTAATTTTAACTCCAATAAAAAAAATTGACCTCATACATAATGAAATGGGTAGCTTTATCATTTCATAAGAAAAAAAATAGAGAAAATATATCAATTCAGGAAAACTTGGCTTATTAGGCAAATCGGGCCTTGCATAATAGGCCGAGTACGACGTTCTGGCTACTAGGTACAACATATATATATATATATATATATATATATATATATATATATATATATATATATATATATATATATATATATATATATATATATATATTTATATATATATATATATATATATATATATATGGGGTACCACCTCTGGTGCAAATGTAGGGACCCATAGCCTCAGAGAAGAAAATAAAGAGTACTCAGAGAAGACCTTTTGGATCCTCACTGAACACTTTGATATTTTCTTCTCCTACCACCCCTATTCTTTTGTTAAGTGTGTATATTTATCTAACTTTATTTGAAAATGTCATTACACAAAAAAAGTTACAATATTGATTACATACAGGGTACAAGGCTGCTTGTCATAAGTTGAATAGCTCCTCCAGCTCCTCAGATGGCAGGCACGAACCATGGATGCAGTGAGCATTTCCTCTCTGGATTGCCACACTAAGGCGCTGAAAAAGAAAACTGGCAGCTCTGGGGTCTCTAGTTGTTTCGATTAGCTTAGACCCCATATATATATATATATATATATATATATATATATATATATATATATATATATATATATATATATATATATATATATAACTGAAAACTCACACCCCAGAAGTGACTCGAACCCATACTCCCAGAAGCAACGCAACTGGTATGTACAAGACGCCTTAATCCACTTGACCATCACGACCGGACATAATGAGGTGATAGCCGAGGCTATATGAACCACCCCACCGCCGGCACTCGGATAGTTATCTTGGGCATAGCATTTTACCAAATCACCTCATTCTTTGGGGCACACGTGAGGAACACAAATGCGAACAAGCCTGAATGGTCCCCAGGACATATGCAACTGAAAACTCACACCCCAGAAGTGACTCGAACCCATACTCCCAGAAGCAACGCAACTGGTATGTACAAGACGCCTTAATCCACTTGACCATCACGACCGGACATAATGAGGTGATAGCCGAGGCTATATGAACCACCCCACCGCCGGCACTCGGATAGTTATCTTGGGCATAGCATTTTACCAAATCACCTCATTCTTTGGGGCACACGTGAGGAACACAAATGCGAACAAGCCTGAATGGTCCCCAGGACATATGCAACTGAAAACTCACACCCCAGAAGTGACTCGAACCCATACTCCCAGAAGCAACGCAACTGGTATGTACAAGACGCCTTAATCCACTTGACCATCAATGCTATGCCCAAGATAACTATCCGAGTGCCGGCGGTGGGGTGGTTCATATAGCCTCGGCTATCACCTCATTATGTCCGGTCGTGATGGTCAAGTGGATTAAGGCGTCTTGTACATACCAGTTGCGTTGCTTCTGGGAGTATGGGTTCGAGTCACTTCTGGGGTGTGAGTTTTCAGTTGCATATGTCCTGGGGACCATTCAGGCTTGTTCGCATTTGTGTTCCTCACGTGTGCCCCAAAGAATGAGGTGATTTGGTAAAATGCTATGCCCAAGATAACTATCCGAGTGCCGGCGGTGGGGTGGTTCATATAGCCTCGGCTATCACCTCATTATGTCCGGTCGTGATGGTCAAGTGGATTAAGGCGTCTTGTACATACCAGTTGCGTTGCTTCTGGGAGTATGGGTTCGAGTCACTTCTGGGGTGTGAGTTTTCAGTTGCATATGTCCTGGGGACCATTCAGGCTTGTTCGCATATATATATATATATATATATATATGTCGTACCTAGTAGCCAGAACGCACTTCTCAGCCTACTATGCAAGGCCCAATTTGCCTATTAAGCCAAGTTTTCATGAAATAATTGTTTTTCGACTACCTAACCTACCTAACCTAACCTAACCTAACTTTTTCGGCTACCTAACCGAACCTAACCTATAGAGATAGATTAGGTTAGGTTAGGTAGGGTTGGTTAGGTTCGGTCATATATCTACGTTAATTTTAACTCCAATAAAAAAAATTGACCTCATATATAATGAAATGGGTAGCTTTATCATTTCATAAGAAAAAAATTAGAGAAAATATATTAATTCAGGAAAACTTGGCTTATTAGGCAAATCGGGCCTTGCATAGTAGGCCCAGAAGTTCGTTCTGGCTACTAGGTACAACATATATATATATATATATATATATATATATATATATATATGTTTCATTGAATATGACCGCATATTCTGTATTTATTATTTTCTGGTTTAGGGCTTCTATCCCTCTAACTATTTTCTTAGCATCAGGGCTTAATTGGAATAGGAGTTCTCCAAAACTCATTTTCGTACTTTTAAGGTGAAGAAAAGAAGTGATTTACTATAGAGTGTATTACACTTATTTGTATAATTTGCACGACGTTTCGAACCTCCATGGTTCATTCTCAAGTGAACAGATCTTACAATACTAGTTGATTTTATACCCGCATTAGGTCAGGTGATAATACAATGAAGGTGAAAAACATGGGGGGATACATAAGGGATAAACATAGGGGCTGCAGAAGGCGTATTGGCCCATACGAGGCATCTCCTATCTAAACACAAAGATTAATCCAGTGTAATTGGCCTGTTATGTTGGCCATTGTCTTCTGTGTTGGCATCGATATGTTCTTGTCTTGTCCTTACTCTCATGGTGGGTAGAGTAAATAGTTCCGTGATTTGGGTGTTCATGGTAGGTCGCTCTATTCTTATGTGAATTGCCTCAAGAATTTGTAATCTTCTTGAATCTTGGGTTTTGTCTATTATGCAAGTATTCTTGTTCAACATTTCTCTTGTTAGAGTAATGTCATGGGCTTGTCTCATGTGATTCCTAGGGGCACCAGATTGAAGATGGCATGTCAAACGCCTCGTCAGCTTGGTCGACGTCATACCTATGTACTTACATTGAAGGTTACATCCTTCGTGGGGGCAAGTGTACATGTATACAACGCTTGACTGCTGTAGAGGGTTCTCCGTCGGCTTCGGGCTGTTTTTGATAAGGAGTTCGGAAGTCTTCTTGGTTTTGTAGAATATTATCAGGTTTATGTTTTGGTTAGGAGTAGTGCTTTTTACTCCTTTACGGATTATTTCTTTCATTATTCTTTCCTCTTTTATATGTTCACTGTGCATGGTTGATTTGTAATATAATTTTATTGGGGGTGTTGTGGTTTCTGTTCTAGGTTCTGAATTATACCAACGGTCCAAGTGTCTTCTTATAGCAGCGTTTATTTCCGCGTTGCTATATCCGTTGTTCACCAATACCTGAGTTACTCTTTCAAACTCTCTACTCACGTTGCTCCATTCAGAGCAGTGGGTAAGCGCTCGACGAATATAAGCATTGAGAACACTGGCTTTGTATCTTTGGGGGCACTCACTTCTACCGTTCAAGCATAATCCTATGTTGGTGGGCTTGGTATATACGTTGGTGCTTAAAGAGGTTCCTGTTTTTGTTATTAGTACATCCAAGAATGGCAGACTGTTATTTTCACTATTTTCATGTGTAAATCGGAGTACTGACTCTCTCTCTAGGTGTCTTTTTAGGTCAATTAGTTCATCTGAGTCTTTTACTATTACGAATATGTCATCTACATAACGGCAGTATACAGTTGGTTTTTGTCTGCTACTGAAGACCCTTCAGTAGCAGACAAAAAGTTCATTGAGAAACTCAATGAACTCCTAACTCCATACACTCCAAGTAAGTTTAGTCTACAATCATCAGCAGATTTCCTAGAATTGATCAAATCTACCCAGCCCGATGGAATCATCGCTTCCCTGGACGTTGAATCCCTTTTTACCAACGTCCCAGTCGACACAACCATAGGAATGATACTGGACAGAGTATACAGAGACGAGAGCACCCCCAAATTAGACATACCTGAGCCACACTTGAAAAGTCTTCTCGAAGCATGTACAAAGGAAGCCCCTTTCATCAGTCCACAAGGAGACATGTATTTACAAATAGACGGAGTAGCAATGGGCTCCCCCTTAGGAGTTTTATTTGCTAATTTTTATATGGGAACCATCGAAGATAGGGTCTTCAGTAGCAGACAAAAACCAACTGTATACTGCCGTTATGTAGATGACATATTCGTAATAGTAAAAGACTCAGATGAACTAATTGACCTAAAAAGACACCTAGAGAGAGAGTCAGTACTCCGATTTACACATGAAAATAGTGAAAATAACAGTCTGCCATTCTTGGATGTACTAATAACAAAAACAGGAACCTCTTTAAGCACCAACGTATATACCAAGCCCACCAACATAGGATTATGCTTGAACGGTAGAAGTGAGTGCCCCCAAAGATACAAAGCCAGTGTTCTCAATGCTTATATTCGTCGAGCGCTTACCCACTGCTCTGAATGGAGCAACGTGAGTAGAGAGTTTGAAAGAGTAACTCAGGTATTGGTGAACAACGGATATAGCAACGCGGAAATAAACGCTGCTATAAGAAGACACTTGGACCGTTGGTATAATTCAGAACCTAGAACAGAAACCACAACACCCCCAATAAAATTATATTACAAATCAACCATGCACAGTGAACATATAAAAGAGGAAAGAATAATGAAAGAAATAATCCGTAAAGGAGTAAAAAGCACTACTCCTAACCAAAACATAAACCTGATAATATTCTACAAAACCAAGAAGACTTCCGAACTCCTTATCAAAAACAGCCCGAAGCCGACGGAGAACCCTCTACAGCAGTCAAGCGTTGTATACATGTACACTTGCCCCCACGAAGGATGTAACCTTCAATGTAAGTACATAGGTATGACGTCGACCAAGCTGACGAGGCGTTTGACATGCCATCTTCAATCTGGTGCCCCTAGGAATCACATGAGACAAGCCCATGACATTACTCTAACAAGAGAAATGTTGAACAAGAATACTTGCATAATAGACAAAACCCAAGATTCAAGAAGATTACAAATTCTTGAGGCAATTCACATAAGAATAGAGCGACCTACCATGAACACCCAAATCACGGAACTATTTACTCTACCCACCATGAGAGTAAGGACAAGACAAGAACATATCGATGCCAACACAGAAGACAATGGCCAACATAACAGGCCAATTACACTGGATTTATCTTTGTGTTTAGATAGGAGATGCCTCGTATGGGCCAATACGCCTTCTGCAGCCCCTATGTTTATCCCTTATGTATCCCCCCATGTTTTTCACCTTCATTGTATTATCACCTGACCTAATGCGGGTATAAAATCAACTAGTATTGTAAGATCTGTTCACTTGAGAATGAACCATGGAGGTTCGAAACGTCGTGCAAATTATACAAATAAGTGTAATACACTCTATAGTAAATCACTTCTTTTCTTCACCTTAAAAGTACGAAAATGAGTTTTGGAGAACTCCTATTCCAATTAAGCCCTGATGCTAAGAAAATAGTTAGAGGGATAGAAGCCCTAAACCAGAAAATAATAAATACAGAATATGCGGTCATATTCAATGAAACATGTTTGAAAGAAAACCTGCTGCCAGTATACACCAATATATATATATATATATATATATATATATATATATATATATATATATATATATATATATATATGTCGTACCTAGTAGCCAGAACGCACCTCTCAGCCTACTATGCAAGGCCCGATTTGCCTAATAAGCCAAGTTTTCAAGAATTAATATATTTTCTCAATTTTTTTTCTTATGAAATGATAAAGCTACCCATTTCATTATGTATGAGTTAATTTTTTTTTTAATGGAGTTAAAATTAACGTAGATATATGACCGAACCTAACCAACCCTACCTAACCTAACCTAACCTATCTTTATAGGTTAGGTTAGGTTAGGTAACCGAAAACGTTAGGTTAGGTTAGGTTAGGTAGATTAGGTAGTCGAAAAAACATTATTTCATGAAAACTCGGCTTATTAGGCAAATCGGGCCTTGCATAGTAGGCTGAGAAGTGCGTTCTGGCTATTAGGTACAACATATATATATATATATATATATATATATATATATATATATATATATATATATATATATATATATATATATATATATATATATATATATTTATAGGGGGGTACCACCTCTGGTGCAATTATAGGGACCCACAGCCTCAGAGAAGGGAACACAGAGCATTCAGGGAAAAACTTGCCATTTAACTCTGAATACGTAAGAGTGTTCGCTTCTCCTACCACCCCCCTTTTTTATGGTGTACACGTTATTATGCAAGGTTATACAGTTACATATCTGATTTTATACAAAAAATTAACATTAAGAGGACACAAAAAAAAGTTCGCTTCCTAGAGGCTGTAGATTTCCTCGAACTCCTCCGACGCCGGGCATGAACCGAGGATGCAGCGAGCATTCCCCCTCTGGATCGCGACACTGAGGCGCTGAAGGAGAAGACTTGTGGCTCTAGGGTCTCTTGTGGTGTCAATGAGCTTGGAACGAAGATCCTTAAGAAACCTTCTTGCACTCTCTCCCCGTGGGCCTAGAGTCTCAGACCCTATTGGAACGAAGTTGTACCGATGATCTAATTGCCTGTACTTGGCTGACTTGTCTCTTTCTCTGCGTGTCGCCGCGGGTCATGCTGTGCCGGCAGAGAGGTTGATGTATGTGGTTGCCAGGGTGGATACACAAGTATAGTCCCATGCCAACTGTCTGCCACCCTTCCACGGTCGCAGTGTGATTCCGTCTGGTCGGCCGGCCAAGCTAACGAAGTCACAGTTCAGTAGGTTGCGGGGCTCTCTCTCCGCTGGACACTGAGCAGAGGCAAGGCTTCTTTTAATGATGTCATTGACTTCGTCGTGTCTAGTGTGCCAACCACCTGATTTTCCACAGTGCAGGCCATGCAATCCATATTCGTCAGCATCTGCCTCGCCGCAAATACACCTATGAACAGTGTGGATCGGGCAGCAAGACGGAGAGCGACTGCAATACGGAGCTCCTGCGGATCAAGACGTGTGCCTGTCGCAGACATAGGAACTGCCAAAAGGAAGTCCCCTGCATGGGGAGCCTGCACAGCTGTGAGGCGTGCACGATCACTGGGGGGTTGTTGCTGCCTCCAGCAAAGCTGTGGCTTCTTTGTCTACAATGGGGCTGTCCCAACTGGATTGTTTCTTGGCTTTTGGCCATGACACCCCATTTTGTGTCGCATTCCGTGTAGTGGGGGTCCTGTATCCCCGCTACATCACTCAGGGTGTCAGGTAGAATTTCCTTAACCAGGTCATCTGATGCTGAGGAGGAAAACAGGAAGGCTGGGACAGCAATTTGGGTAGCGGTGCGGACACCCAAGCTACCGAGCCTAACAGGAAGAGTGGCTTGATTCCACTGGCATTGATATATATATATATATATATATATATATATATATATATATATATATATATATATATATATATATATATATATATATATATATATATATATATATATCACAAATACAATAATACAAACACCCTCACAAATCACAAATAAAATAAGTGTTCCGTGTTTCAGGTGGCTAAGTACCATTATTTTATTAAATTGTGCAAATGCTCACACGTTAGTTTCATCACAAATTGGCTGACTGGAATTGATTGTATTGTGTTGGTGAAGCGAGAAGAGCGTATATAAGGCGAGGAAGCCACTCTCGACGCTACAGTCCGTCGCCAGCCGCCGCCCGACACATCCACACAATGGTAATGTTCCTCTCTGGACGTCCCCGTGACGGCCTGTGGTTGGTTTGGTGAGCTTCACATTCCCGTATAAACAACAGGCTTCATCACACACATAGTCGGACAGGAGACTATTGCCACATCAAATTCTTAGAAGATTCGAGAGAGAAAGGAATTACAATAGGTTCTGGGGGAAGAAGAGAACTTAACTGATAGCTGAAACCTCAGATTTATTGCTGGGATGCGAGGAAGAACATTTAGTGTGAAAGTTTAGCACACTCGTATTTCATCGTCTGACTGAAGCAGTGTTATTTTGTTCGTTAAACTCACCATTTCTCCCGTTCACACTCTCACAGAAATGAATATAGGTGTTATTGTTTACATTTATGTTAACACAAATTTATATACAATTTTGATCATTCTGAGCAATTCAGTTAGGTCAAACTGCAGTGGGGATGCTGCTTATATTCGCTGCCACACAAGACGGAAAATCACACACACAAGGCAAAAGACTTAAATTGCATCCAATTTTCCTTTACTAAAATAATAGCAATAATAGATTTCCTAGTTTAGCTTCATCAGCACCTAAGATGCTGTGTCAGTCGCTGGCTCCATCACCACCTAAGATCCTGTGTCAGTCGCTGGCTCCATCACCACCTAAGATCCTGTGTCAGTCGCTGGCTCCATCACCACCTAAGATGCTGTGTCAGTCGCTGGCTCCATCACCACCTAAGATGCTGTGTCAATCGCTGGCTCCATCACCACCTAAGATGCTGTGTCAGTCGCTGGATACATCAGCACCTGAGAGATGCTGTGTCGGCCGCTGGCTTCATCTCAAGGTCAGAAACACTAGACAATTAATTAGCTCCTTCATATGAGTGTTTGGAGACGACGCAAAGCTAATGAGGAATGTACAAACAGTGAACTGTTGGAAGAACAGGAAGACCTTTACATAATACAGGCTGAACAAACAAATGGTTACTGGACTTCAATCTTAACAATTATAAGCTAATGAAAATGGGAAAACAAGAAAGAAGATCAGGAAGTAAATACACCATACGGAAAAGGAAAAAATTACAGGAATCGGAGAGAGGAATAGAAATTTACGGGTGTATTAAATTCCAAAATGCTTTTAATAGATGCACACATAAACAGGGTGACATCGGCAGCATATGGAACGCTTGCATACATTCAAACGTTGTTTAGAAACCAAAATCAGGACTCTTTTGTGACCATCTACAAAGCGTTTGTTAGACCAATACTGGGTAATGAAACACTTGCTTGAAATCTGCTCTTTTTGAAGATAAAATCGCAAATTAAAAGTGTAAATCTTTGCATCAGGGTTAGCCTAGGAAGTAAGAGACGTTAGCTATGAGGATTAGTTAAGGGAGCGAGACCTCACTACCCTGGAGGAGAGGAGAAAAAGATTTTAGATGATCACAATATAAGAGCAGGAGTTGAACAAGTGGTCATGTGTGCAAGCTGGAAAAAGACATGTGTCGAGGATGTACGAGGAAATAATCGTACCATTGTCGGAGTGGTCTACAAGTGGATTGCACTGAAAGAAGTTGAGGAAGCCACCTCCGTCCATAACTTTAAGACCATATTCGACAAAAAAATATTTTGACAGCCATAAAAGTTAAATTGCTGTGCTAAACAGTAAAAACAAGGCTCCTAGGCGGGGCATTAAGAGCTAGATCTCGCCCCCATAGTCACTGATAGGTGAGAACTGTGTTCTCTGATATATGGACTTTGGTTTCTGGTGTTTTGTATCAGGTTTGTAGTCTCTAGTGTTCGCTTTATAATTAAGTAACAAAAATTGGATTGAAAGCATCAGTCATCTTCATCAAAACAATATATTCTGCTTAAGTGATGCTTTTATTATCATCTACACTCTATTTTTTCAGAAGTTACTGCTATACTTTCTGGGCGTGGCTCTTCTGGCCTCCGTGGCCCAGTCTGGTGGACACGGAGGTGGTGGTGGATACGGAGGCGGAGGACACGGAGGTGGTGGCTACGGAGGAGGAGGACACGGAGGTGGTGGCTACGGAGGCGGAGGACACGGAGGTGGACACGGAGGTGGTGGCTACGGAGGTGGTGGCTACGGAGGTGGTGGCTACGGAGGTGGTGGCTACGGAGGTGGTGGCTACGGAGGTGGTGGCTACGGAGGTGTTGGTGGAACATCAAACAACAACTTCAACCTCGCAGGCCCTAAAGGTGGTGGATATGGTGGCGGCGGCGGTGGATATGGTGGCGGTGGATATGGTGGCGGCGGCCATGGCGGTGGTGGCTACGGCGGCGGTGGATACGGTGGTGGCGGCCATGGCGGAGGTGGCTATGGTGGTGGTGGTGGTGGCGGCGGCGGCTATGGTGGTGGTCATGGAGGAGGGTACGGGAAGTAACCGTCCAACATCCTCCAGAGGTCCCGGAAGTAATCACCAAGTGACTTCCGGTTTGTCCTGCCCTGAGAAAGAAGATCAAGTGCGCACTTCCTTCACCAAACACATTTTGAGTGATGATTTATTTCATTATTATTCACCCCATACCCATCCCGTTGGCGGTGGTGGAAAGTGTTACAGAGCCACATAATCGGTTCGGGAACTGAACCCCATAGTTCGTTTAGCTAGGCTAATGAAAAATTTTTTAAGTTAGTTACAAAATTGTTAATGTTGTATATAACATTAACAAACACAACAGCAGAGTTAAATGTTTTTATTTTATTATTTTTAAATAAAGAGAGAATGAATTACAGTTTTTCTGCCTGGTTGTTTTATCTATATTATCACCATAGTCATAAAAGGTGGAAATTTTAACAAATAACTTAACTCAAAATATTTTTTAGGTGAAGGAATCCGTTTCTGCAATGTAGGTTTGACTAAACGTAAACTCTGTCAGCAGAACTATTCACATACTTCGTGCTATTATATAATGGAATGTAAAAAAAATAGCAGAATTAAGAGATAAGAGATGATATTTTATTTCTTTTGTTTTATTTATTTATATATACAAGAATTCTTACTTTCTTGTAAAGCCACTAGCATGCATAGCGTTTCGGACAAGTTCTTATTCATAATTTGCCCCGGAATACGACCTGCCATATCGTATAACCTGCCATAAGTGGCCGAACTTAATAAAGAAGATTAGTGACTGGTTCACGGAATACCAAATCCCAGAAAACATTGATAAATTTGTTGATGGCCTAAATAACCAAAAATGAGAGTTGTCTCAGAGTTCCTCACCGTACAACTTGGCGAAGTAACCCTCAGAAGAAGAAAATAAAATGGTATGAGAACGATTACATAAAGATGCCCAATGCAAATGTAAGGCACATGAGTAGAGAGGTACCGGAGACATCCCACTGAAAAAATAAAACAAGAGCTGTTTAAAACTGTATCAAGTAGCCAAGGAAGAGAAGATTAAAGAGCGGGAAAGACAAAGGTTTGACTTCACTAACTCCATTGGAAGAAAAACATCTGCGAGACAAGTGTGGGCTAAAATTCAGATAGCTAAGGGGGGCAGAACCTGGCCTGGGGCCAGATTCACGAAACAGTTACGAAAGTACTTACGAACCTGTACATCTTTCTTCAATCTTTGATGCCTTTGCTTACATTTATTAAACAGTTTACAAGCATGAAAACTTCCCAATCATCTGTTGTTATTGTTATAAACAACCTCCTGGTGCTTCGGAACTCATTAACTGTTTAATAATTCTAAACAAAGCCGGCAAAGATTCAGAAAAGATGTACAGGTTCGTAAGTGCGTGCGTAACTGCTTCGAGAATCTGGCCCCCTGGGGCTCACAATGACCCCAAGTGTATGTCTGAGGAACTAATAAGCAAGTGGAGTGATGCAGCATTCTCCTCTTCCATCCCATAAGAAATAAGCAGGGACAGCTCCTGCGATATAATGACAGAAGAATTAGGATAACAAGACCACAGTCTAGTGATGACGAGTATGGGAAACCAATCACAGCCCAGGAAGTAATGGGGGTGGGGGGGGGGGAATTAAAAAGAGTAAAAGTACTGCACCTTTTGAAGATGGCATCACCTACGACATACTCAATGTACTGTGTGAGGTGGCTGGGAATCCACTACTAAGCCTGTTTAACAAATCATTCCTAAGTAGAGTGTTGCCTGGGCAATGGAAACTTGCAATAATCGTTCCCGTACCAAAGCCTAATGGCCCTGGAAATTACAGATCTATCAGTTTCGTGTCACGCACGTGCAAGATGCTTGAAAGGATCATCCTAAACCGACTGTTGCACAAAATAGGCAAGCAAGGGGAGGGGGTCAATGGATTTGTTAAAGGACGTATCAAAGCAAATTGTATAGTTAATTATTTGACTAATGACACAGCTAAGTACTCTGTATTTGTTGACATCAAAGGAGTCTTCGACAAAGCACAGGGGGATTGCGATCCTGGACGAGCTTGCATGCATGGGTGTCAAGGGAAGACTCATGAAATGGACTGAAGACTATCCCACAGGAAGGAAAGCCAAGGTCTGCTTCTACGGAGCAATCTCGGGAACAATGAGTATGGAACTCGTCTGGGTAAAAGTGACAGAATGAACATCCTAGCGAATTTTCTTCCTTTTAGGGGGGGGGGGCGGTTATACTTGCTGCTATGGCGGTATGTCCATTCACAGGATGAGTGGCGCTGCACAATAAACTCGCCTCTCGAGGCAAAATTTAAAAAAAATTAGTTAAGCATTGGCGTTCGGTAAATCCTAACTTGCCGGGACATGAACCCAAGCCAAAGCGCTTACGAAGCGCCGGGCGAGTGTTTTACCACGGAGACTGTTAAGCAAACATCATCAATGGAGTCCAATGAATGTGTAAGTACTTCATTCATAACAATGTGCTGCCAGGAATCTTAGCAAAGTATCCAAAATTTGCTTACTGTAGGTGCAGCCTGCACATGACTGTAAAGCTGCCGCCCAGTTGGGTTGGTGTGGAACAAGACTAGTAACTGCGTGACTCACCATAGATGTAAAGTGCCTTGTATAGTGACTGTAGTGAGCATCTTGTTGAATCCATTGCAATATAAAAGATTATTGATATGTATATGTATTTGTGTAAATGATTGTATATATATGTACATGTGTATATAACATTCACAATTGTATATAACATTAACAAACAATAAAATTGTCACTTGCTTAGCTAAACGAATTCTGGGGTTCAGTTCCTAAACCTATTATGTGTACCTCTGTAACCCTTTCCACCACCACCGCCCACGGGATAGGTATAACAAATAATAATAAATAATAATAATAATAATAATTATTATTATTAATAAAGGTGCATAATAAAGACTGAAATTGAATTGCAAGATGTTGGACGCACGGGGTCACACATGTGGTGACCTCATTCATGGACTGCATATTGCCAGCACTCAACTCAGCAGCAGTTGTCAACAGCAGAGTCAACACTGCACGCAGATGTGTGCATCTTTGTCCAAGTGTGACAACACTCCTACAACGAGGCCATCTTGAGCAGCGGCGCTGCACACACACACTATATAGCTAGCTCGTGGCCCAGAAGAGAATATCATGGTTTTTATAATAGAGAAGAAAAAAAACAGCGTTTGGTACTCCGTTCCTTCCCGCTAAAAAGAAAGCTAGAACCACAACCAAAACAGCTGTTAATACTTGACAAGATGAATTTCTTCCTACACACACACACACACACACACACACACACACACACACACACACACACACACACACACACACACACACACACACACACACACACACACACACATATACACAATATCATGGGGTGACTTTATTCCTGGAAGGATAGACTGGGAAAACAATGAACCACATGGAGGTGAGGAAGCATGGAGAGCTAAACTATTGGAAGGGGCAACAAGAATCTTTTTAAGTCCGCATGTCAAGGGACCCATAAGAATGAGATGCATCGATGAACCAGCAAGACTCGACCTAGTCTTCACTCTGAAAAACTACGACATAAGATAAATCGGTTTCGAAGACCCCGTGGGAATGAGCGATCACAGTGTACTGGTGTTTGAGTATCTGGTCGAAGTAGGGCTAATGTACTCAAGGATCTTGGTTATCTTGAGTTGATGTTGAGATGATTTCGGGGCTTTAGTGTCCCCGCGGCCCAGTCGTCGACCAGGCCTCCACCCCCAGGAAGCAGCCCGTGACAGCTTACTAACTCCGAGGTACCTATTTACTGCGAGGTAACATGGGCCATCAGGGTGAAAGAAACTCTACCCATTGTTTCTAGCCGGCGCCCGGGATCGAACCCGGGACCACAGGATTACCCGTCCAGTGTTCTGTCTGCTTAGCCGCCGGTTTCAGGATAGGACCAGAAAACAAAAGGCTGGCAATCCGAAAGAAAAAAATATGATGAGATAAGAAAATTCCAAACAGATATAACATGGGAAACAGAGCTCAGAGGAAAGACAGCCATGACATGATGGACTACATCATGCAGAAGTGTAAGGAGGCAGCAGACAAGTTTGTCCCAGTCCAAAAAAGAAAAACAAGAAATGCAGACGAGAAACCCCATGGGGTAATTAGAGATTTAAGCTAGCTAAGCAATTAAGCACAAGGTCGTGGAGAAACTATAGAAATAACAGGACACTAGAGAGCAGAGAAAAATACCAGAGGGTTAGGAATGAATACATCAGGGTGGAAAGAGAGGGAGAAAGACAATACGAAAATGACATAACATGCAAGGCAAAGACTCAACCTAAATTGCTGCACAGCCACATCAGAAGAAAAACAGCAGTGAAGGAACAGTTAATGAAACTAAGGATAGGAACAGACAGATTCACTACAAACTCCGGGAGGTCTTCACATTAGAGCAAGGAGAAGTTTCAGAGATAAGAGAGGGAATAACTAACCAGGCACCACTAGAGAAGTTTGAGATTACTAACGGGTAGGTGAGGAAGCATCTGCTAGAGTAAGTTGTCACAAAGGCTATAGGCCCAGATGAAATCTCACCATGAATACTAAAAGAACGAGCAGAAGCACTCTGTCTGAAACTCTCCATGGTATTTAACAAATCACTTGGTAACTGCCAAAAATTGGGCAGACAGCGAATGTAGACAGAAGGTAATATAGACAGACAGCGAATGGTAGACAGGAGGCACTGAACTACAGGCCAGTATCCTTAATTTGCATACCAGGCAAGATGATGGGAAGATTGTTCGAAAAAAGCTTGTGGAACATCTGGAGCGAACGAACGTTGTAACACATCATCAGCATGGGGTTCAGGGATGGCATATCATGCCTCACAGGATTAACGGAATTCTATGACCAGGCACCAAAAATCAGGCAACAAAGAGAGGGGTGGGCAGACTGCATATTTTTGGATTGCCTGAAAGCCTTTGACACAGTACCACATAAGAGACTAGTGCAAAAGCTGGAGATGCAGGCAGGAGTGAAAGGGAAAGTACTCTACTGCATAAGGGCAACATAAGGCAGTTACTGTGAGGGAGGTCTCGGAGTGCCTAGACGTCACCAGTGGAGTCCCACAGGGATCAGTCCTTGGACCTATACTGTTTCTGATACATGTCTGATCTCCCAGTAGGAATAGACTCGCTCCTTTCAATGTTTGCAGATAATGCACAAAATTATGAGGAGGATTAAGATAGACGAAGATAACATGAGGCAACAAGATGACCTAGCCAAACTGAAGGAATGGTTCAACATATGGCTACTAAAGTTCAACCCAAGTAAATGTAAGGTAGTAAAACTAGGCGGAGGAAATAGGAGACCAGACACTAGATACCGAATGGGAGATGAATTCCTTCACGAAACAGACAGAGAGAAAGATTTAGGAGCTGATATCATGGCAAACCTGTCTCCTGAAGCCCACATCAAAAGAATAACATCAGCAGCGTATGCGAAGCTAGCTTACATCAGAACTGCCTTCAGAAACCTGTGTAAGGAATCTAATAACACTGTATACCACATATGTAAGACTAATCCTGGAGTATGCGGCCCCAGCATGGAGCCCGTACCTTGTCAAGCACAAGACGAAGCTGGAAAAAGTTCAGAGGTATGCCACTAGGCAAGTCCCAGAACTAAGAAGCATGAGTTACGAGGAAAGGCTGAGTGAACTGCACCTCACGTTGCTGGAATACAGGAGAGCGCGGGAGACATGGTCACTACCTACAAATTCTAAGAGGAATCGACAACATAGATAAAGATAAATTGTTTAACATGGGGAGCAATTAAATTTGTATTCATTACGAAAATTTTCACTAGAAATATTTTTCGCTTTGCGTAGCTGAATTAATGTATTTCTTATACGAAGGTTAACACAAAGAAATATTAATAAAACTTATAAAGTAAATGTTCCATTTTATTTAGGTACTTACAAAAATATAAACTTAATCTCTATTATATCACTGAACATGGTAATGTTCATGGTAATGTTAGTAATTATGAGAAGGTTTCCTCACCAATCATTTCTTGAATACTGTCCATTACTTCCCATATCCTCCCCCGTGGCCGCCACCACCACCATATCCGCCACCACCATGTCCACCACCACCATATCCGCCACCACCATGTCCGCCACCACCATATCCGCCACCACCATGTCCGCCACCACCATATCCGCCACCACCATGTCCACCACCACCATATCCGCCACCACCATGTCCACCACCACCATAGCCACCACCTTTAGGGCCTGCAAGGTTGAAGTTATTATTCGATGATCCACCAACACCTCCGTAGCCTCCTCCGTGTCCACCACCTCCGCCGTATCCACCACCTCCGCCGTATCCACCACCTCCGTGTCCACCACCTCCGCCGTATCCACCACCTCCGCCGTATCCACCACCTCCGTGTCCACCACCTCCGCCGTATCCACCACCTCCGTGTCCACCACCTCCGCCGTGTCCACCACCTCCGCCATATCCACCACCTCCGTGTCCACCACCTCCGCCGTGTCCACCAGCCTGGCTTACGGAAGCCAAGAGGGCGACGCCCACCACAGCAACAAGAACATTCTGAAAGTAAATAAAGCAAATCAGTAATAATACTTTACTAAGAGACGTTATATCATAACATCTCTTCCTCCAGCAAGTCAGAATGTGAAGCTCTGAGGTGTTCTGATGGCCAAACCAAATATCAGAAGATTGAGAAACGACAACGTTTCGGTCCGTCCTGGAACCATTATCAAGTCGTATATGAAGCTCAGAGGTGTTCTTCTTAAGTCAAGGAGACTTACCATTGTGTCGCTCCGCCTGACTAAGGAGGTCTGAGTAGCGATCATTTAGGTGAGGCTCTTATATACTCCTCTCGCGCCCAGAGGTTACGCAAATCATTTTCTTTCAGAAGTTCTATGACGTAGCTGAAATATTTGAGACATTGGAAGGTCGCTGAGAAACGCATGAATAATATTTTGATATGTAGTTGATCTAACTTTCCGTTATATGAGAAAACTCGATAATTATGGATAATTATATAAGCTTACAGAGAGAATGAAATGTCAAGGAAATACACAAAAAGGCGGCAAAAATACGTTAATTGTTCAGAATGTATATTGTACTAGATGTGTTTAAATCAGTTATCAAAAAATAACCAAAGAAATTTTGAAAATAATGTCCTTGAAGTAAATATCTCGAAGGCCTATTTTCATGTAGTCTGGGAAATCCTGTTTGTAAGTAACATTAATGTGTAATCACATGATGAAAACATTTGTAGGTGATTGAATCATTATAAAGGGATATTTCATATGCTGATATTAACTGAGCCAGGTGTATCAGGAAGGCTGGTTATTGCTACATGACGAGAGTGCTCAACAAGCAGATATCTTACATGGATTGGAATTAAATCTCACCAGTTTAAAACGTCATAAGAAGTAAATGTTAGTACCCCTGAACTATTGTCGCCATTCTAATGATAACGTGTGATTGAATTTCATGTATTAATTTTCAACCAAGACTGCCAACCTTTTCTTAAAATCAGGATGATTCTTACCCAAACTTTGAAAGGTGTCGGGACGTGTGAGTGTCATACAATCCTTTTTTCCCCTCTCATTCTACAAGTGGCGAAGTGGGCTCGGAGAGGCGTGAAGATCACTTTCCTTCCCAGAATTAGATGATAATGATAGGTAAACTATCTTCCCGCTCTAAATCCATGTTAGCCTGGGTTGTGGAGGTCAATGGTCTCCATAAAACTGGAAATGTGACTCCTGATCACTCTCTCAAATACTTTTATTATGCGGGACGTTGATGCAGCTGGTCTGTAATTCTTAGCCATTGCTTTGCTTCCTCCCTTGTTAAGAGCAGCTATATCTGCTGATTTAAGCACTTCTGGTATCTACCCCACCCATGTCCAAACTCTTCCTCTACACTATACTGAGTGCTTGTGCTAGTGGCAATTTGAAGTTGCTATGCGTCATGAGGGCCCTGGTCACGCGGACACCGTGATAACCTCAGCATAGTGGCGAACTACAGGAGAAATATCATGACGCAAGACACCACGTGAGGCCAGGTGTAGAGTGCTGAATAAGCAATGATTCTGATGCCAATGCAGGCGATGAGTCACAATAACGTGGCTAAAGTAAGTTGACCATTCTTTATACCAGACCAGTAAGTATTTATTGCCTGCATCTACTTTCTCATCACAATCGACTTGAGAATGGTCCAGGACGGACCGAAACGTCGTCGTCCCTTCACCTTCTAGTGTGTGGTCTGGTCAACAATTCTGATGCCAAGGTGGTGACAACGATGGGGCAAAGTTAAGCGTAGCCAGATGGCAAATGTACGTCGGGAATATTCCTTTACAGTATTGTATTGAATGAATACCTATTATCCACATGTAAGCTCTAATTATTATTATTATTGTGTTGTATAGGGTTCGTGTCTTATGGCTTGGCTGTTAAGTGTGACTATGATAAAGGAATCCCAGAGAAATCTGGAATTACAGGAGATGTGTCAAATGATAACTCAGGTGGCCTAATGGCAGCTCAGTGTCACTGGTGATATACAAATATTATTTATATGTATATGAGTATGTGTACATGCAACCCGTTCTCGCACTTTCTTACAGTCAATATTGACTTATTAAATACAATAAATGTCTTATTGCTTCGTAATTACAATTATTACTTAACCTATACTTATAATAGGTTAAGTAATAATTGTAATTACGAAGCAATAAGATGCTTATCTTAACATACTAAGAAGGTTAGGTAAGGTCGGTGTTTTCTATGAAGGTTTTCAAGGTAAACTAGTATGTTTAGTATGTCACATATGCACGTATTTAATAAGTCAATATTGACTATACGAAAGTGCGAGAACGGGTTGGTACATGAATGTATACTTTTATATACATGTGTATATAACATTACCAATTGTTTAACTAGCTTCACAAGATTGTTCCTGGCTTAGCTAAACGAACTATGGGGTTTAGTTCCTGAACCCATTATGTGCTTTTGTAACCCTTGCTACCACCGCCCACGGGATGGGTATGGGGTACATAATAGAATAAATGAAAAGCGTGGACGGAAACCTCTCGTGTTGTGATCTTAGTCACTAGACATTGACTCGCGTAGTCACGGTGTAAGATGAATAGACTGTTCTGTTTTGATGAGTTACTTAGAAAACCACAATAGAGCTTTTCATCCTAGAGAGCGTATCTTTTCACTATTTCATCCACCCTCCAGTTACATGCGTCATCATTTACTACGCTGAATCCTAGTAATATTATACAACTTTGATTTATGTGACTTTGTACTTTTATTTATATACCAGTTTATGAGGTGAAGATATCTGAATCTTTCTGAAATTTAGTATGTACTTAAATTCTTAATCTTTCTGAAATTTAGTATCTACATGAATTTTGATATTCAGAAATTTACTCTCGATTTTATAACTAATTTTTCGCTACCTGTTGTTGATCTTGTCATCAACGTCCCCGCAGGCCATTGTTTTTGACATGCTCTAAAAACCTATTGCATATAAAAGATTCTCAAACTAATATATTCAGTTCCTAAGGAAATATAATGTAAGATAAATATAATTTCAAGGCTCCCTGAAGCTATATAGATACATCTGGTACCTTTCTTTTGCATCAGGAATTCTCATATAGTTATAGCTAATTGACGTACTACATTGGTGCCTGCCTGACCTTTTTGAGTGGAAATGATTAGCGTAAAAGAACTCAGGAACGCTGTAGAGCTTGAGACACTCAGTGCAAGTACACAAGCCCACTACGGGCTCACCATAGTCCGTGATATTTGAACAGTTCCGAGTAGCTGAACCCAATACAGCAACATGTAAGTCCATTACGTGCTCACCATAGACTTGCTATTGCTACTTGGAACTTTTGTCCTAAGTAGCTGAATCTAAAACAACAACAACGAACGCAAACTTTACTGACACCCAGGCAAGTGTTGACATCATATCTCGCACATTACCCTGGACAGTGTTCTCGGTGTTGACGGAAACAGAAGACTACACACAACCTGTTGTAAGTTTCAAGGGATCAATGAGCTGCTGATTACCTTGCTTACAATATCACTGGTATGAGAGAGTTTGTTATATCCCTGTTTACAAGGTAAACGGGATGAGGTGGTTAGATATTTCGGTTATTTACAAGCTCGAAAGGATGTGAGTGAAAAGTGAGGATGTAAGTGTAGTACGATTACACTCGCGGTAAATGGAAGGTTTTGTGAGCCTTGTTTGGTACCTATTATGACCTCTAGTGTAACCAGCAGAAACTTGAATCTTTGTGGAGTGTAATACAGAGAGGTCGTATTTCCTCCATAGTGCTGTTGTGGTCGGGGGTGACTCAAGGTGGTATGGGTAAGACAGGATGGACGTATTGGACGTTGAACTCTACCTAAGGCCAAAAATCGTCGCAGTAGAAAATGGAAGTGCCTCGCTAAATTGACATACTGTTCCATTTCCTGTTTTGGGTCCTCTGGAAGGGTAGGATGTGGACACTTTAGTACAACGGTTTCCTGACGTTGGGAAAGCTTAGTAGGATGGGCTTGTGAGACAGTTGACCAGACCACACACTAGAAGTTGAAGGGACGACGACGTTTCGGTCCGTCCTGGACCTTTCTCAAGTCGATTGAGAATGGTCTTGATCGACTTGAGAATGGTCCAGGACGGACCGAAACGTCGTCGTCCCTTCAACTTCTAGTGTGTGGTCTAGTCAACATACTTCAGCCACGTTATTGCGACTCATCACCTGCTTGTGAGACAGTCATCGGTTACAATTAAATTAATTTTAGGTAGCACTATACCTGTCAAAGCAGAAACGGAAGGACATGTGGAAATAAGGAAAATACTTTATTACTAAACACATCTTTTTGTTTACTTTTTGACAGTAAGAAGTGACACACATATGCCTCTGCCATGAGTTTGCTAGAAAGGAACATTAATATCCTAAAAATTACTAGTAATTATGTATTAAAACAGAACTCAATTATGTATGTACTTAAATCATTAGATACCAACACACTGATAATATAAGTGCCTGAAAAGTCATAGGGAAAATAGAGCATTTCAAGCAATGTAAATATCTTCTTAGTCATAAAACGAATGCCTTATTGTCTGCGTTCACTGGGTTTCGATTGTCTTCCAGTTGGTACTCTTTTTTTTTATATATATACCACAGACGTAGCCACACATTTACAATGCTAATCAGCATTTATACATTTTCTTTTATCCTCCATGGACAGGGTTAGAGATCTGTTAAACATATAATTCAGTGATTTATTTAACCATCAACCACAGAAGGTGATTGTAGTGCTTTTAAAATGTTAAGCTAACCTACAAACATAAATACACAAATTTACGTGTGTCCTACATAAACTGTCTTCGAGGTGTCTCTTTACATAGTGTCATTAATGTGCGTTTACAAAGGAGAAATGTAATTCTGACCAGCTTCCACATACCCTGTATACAAATGTACACACACATATACATGTGGTGAGAATAGCTTGAGCTACCTCATCCCTTTGTGTGTTTTATACCCTAATAAACTTATTTCAAATCCAGTTAATTTTTGGGGGGATGGGTGTCCATCGCTCGTCTTCCCGGGAATAGCCACGAGTTGCCAAGCCTCACAGCGTGTTTATTTGCCATACAGCTGTGTAGTTATCAACTAACAAGCGACGAGCAGCCGCATGGTTTTGCGTTTTTCCCCATCACAAAGACAGATAAATCCCAGCCTTCCTGTTACAGCCCCTCTCCTGTGCCAGGTAAGTCCACTACGGGCTCACCATAGCCTGTGCTACTTGGTACTTTTTGATCCGAGAAACTGAATCTAAGACAACATCCCAGCCTTCAGGAATTACGCATCAGTGTTTGGTATTTGATCTGTTAACCTACGATAGTTAATAAGACCACCACAAGATCTTACTGGCCAACCAGAAAGTTTACTGTATTCATGAAAATAGTCCAGGACTAAAGTATGTTTTACGTGTATTTTCCTGGCAGACACTATCAGGTATGAAGGACGTTACTGTGGATCCGGGACTATGTAGTTCAGAAGGCTGTAGTTCCAGTAGGGCGGTGAAAGGTAAGATATTAATCACCAGCACAATTACCGTAGTGTGGGATTCGCTGCCCTGCCTTCGGAGGGCTCTGACGTTCGGTTTGAGCTGTCTGGGTGTTGACGTGGCTTACATGATGGGGGGGGGGGACCTCTACCCCCTCGTGGTGAGGACCTATTCTGTGGGTCTGGAGTTTTCTGGAAGGGCTGGGTACCCATGCAACCCGTTCTCGCAAATTTAATAAGTCAATATTGACTTATTAAATATGTGCATAGGTGACATACTTAACATAATTGATACCCTTAAAAAGATTCATATAAAACACCGACCTTACCTAACCTACTTAGTATGTTAAGATAAGCATCTTATTGCTTCGTAATTACAATTATTACCTAACCTATAATAGGTATAGGTTAAGTAATAATTGTAATTACGAAGCAATAAGATGCTTATCTTAAGATACTAACAAGGTTAGGTAAGGTCGGTGTTTTCTATGAATCTTTTTAAGGGTATCTATTATGTTTAGTATATCACCTATGCACGTAGTTAATAAGTCAATATTGACTTTACGAATTTGCGAGAACGGGTTGACCCATGAAGTGGAGCTCGTGATGTGCGACATATGTTGCGTGTCCCTGTGGCGGATATCTATGGTGTGGAACTGGTCTTTGCGCACCGGGTAATTGTTAAGTTTATGGGGGAGGCAGTACACTGTGAGTTTCTCCGCCGCTACGAGGGGCAGTCTTTCCTCCTGCCGGACGCTGCCGGTACTGTGTCGATCTCAGATCGTAGTGGAACCCTAACCTATGTGAGTGTCCATGGAGCACCCTTGCAGTTTCCTGAGGCCCTGCTGCGGCATTACTTCGGGCAGTTTGGCGCTGTTGTGAATGTCCGGTTGCACATACTTTCCCTGGGAAAGTTCAAGGGTTTGAGGACAAACATATACACCTTGGGGAAGCACCTGAGAATGGACATTCCGTCCTCCATCTGGCTCCTGGGGTACTACGTTCGGGTGTACGATGCCCGTCAACACGTACGTGTTTCCGGTGTGGCATGTTGGGGCATCAGGCTGCTGGGTGCTCTGCGGCTGCCGTAGCTCCTGTGAATATCTTCCGTGAGGAGGATTTCCCACCACTCCCTGTGCAGGAGGATTCAGTGAGTGAGGATGTGGCAGTTCCGTTAGCTACTACCCCCCCCCCCCACCCCCTGTGTCACCCGACGTGCCTGCTGCTGTTGTCGCCTCTCCACTGGAGGTTGTGCTGCCATCGGTTGGTCGTCCTGATCCAGTTGATGTCACTGGTGCTCCCATGGTTCTTCCGTGCCCGTCGTCGCCTTCTTCATCCTCTCCAGCTGTTGCGCCTGTCGCATTGTCTTCGCTGTGTGTCCTGGACGTGCTGGTGAAGGGGGTGGATGTGGGGGTCTTCTGCTGTGTTGGGCCCGGTTTTCCCTGTGGTTGAGGCTGCTGCCATCCTGCAGTGTGCATCTGTGCGCCCGGCCCGTGTTTCTGGCTCTGATGGTATATATACAGCCGGAGCCCAAGCATTCTCGCCATATTCTTCTGCCTGGGCCGATGTGGGGGACTTCAGCAACTGTGCGTCTTCCGACGTCGACGGGGAGGTTCCAGATGCGTCGCTCTCTGCTGCGAAGATGGTGGCGGAGGTCCATGTGCCTCCGGCTGCGGATGACTGTGTCTCAAATTTACCTTCTGTTTTTTCTCCTGCAGGGGGTTCTCTGCAGTGGGAGGTGGTTGCTCCTCCTGCTGTCGATACTGTGGGTGCTGGTGCTGGCCGTGGCATCGTGATGGTGCTGAAGAAGGATGCCCGCCGTCGGGGGGTTCCAGCTGGTGCACCGTTCAATGGTTGGTGAGGGGGCCTGTGCGGCGCCCGAGGTGGGACCTTATGCACATGCTGATGTGCAGCCATGTGCGCCCCCGGTGTGCTTCTGAGCGTGCCGTCCTGTGACTGGCCCCCCTAAGAAGAAGCCCTTTCCTATCATCTTGGCCTCCGGGGAAGTGTGTGATGCGTCTACCTCTTTGAAGTTTGATATTATTGATCACATGCTCTCTGTTCCGTGGAGCCCTACTTCCATTTGGGTTCCACGGGGATGGTGTTTTGTCCATGGTGTGCTGGAATGTGCTGGAATGTGTGCTGGAATGGAATAATACCTCGACCATGCGCGGCTCCTGGTGGTCAGGTTTCGGAGCACACCCAGTTGCTTTGGGAGGTGTATTGTTTACGCTTTCCGGCATAGGAGTATCCGGATAAGTATAAGTAATCCGTGTGGCTGGTTTCTGTTTGTGTTTGTATTTTGTTTACTTGTTTGTCTCTGATTTGCTTGGTATTTGCTCTGGTGTGTGTGTGTGTGGCTTTGTTTCCCCGGTGCCTGCGTGCACCAGGGGGTGTCATCGTGTGTGTGCTGTTCTGGTTTGTACGTGAATTCAAGTACTATTTGTGCGCTTGTTTGTGTTTTGATCAGTACCCTTTAGGCTGTTTCTCTGCCTGTTACTGTTTTGTTATTTTCTGTTTATATCCTGTGTTTCTTTTCTGTATTTCTTGTATGTGTTTCTTTTGTGTCTTCTTATATGTCGCTCTTTGTCCTTGTGTACTGTTACTGTTACTGTCTTTTGTTTTATGTTTGTCCTACGGTGTGGTTGTACTTCGTGTTACTGTTTTGTTGTCGGCCTTTCATGCCGGTGTTTCTGTGCTTTGCTTAATTTCTTTCCTTCTTTGTACTGTTTTATTGTATTTATTAGCATGCTTTGCATGTAAATATAAAAATAAAAAAATATAAAAATATCACCGTAGTGTTTCCATAAGTTCCATTCCTCGTCTCATAATACCAATATTTTCATTATTATTTTACTGTTGCCAATGACAGCGATCAAAATATTTGCTATTCATGAACATTATAAACCATGATTTAAATACTTTTTGTGCTTTGGAAATGTAAAACACAATCCGATTATTTGTTCGAACGTTAATAGTGTTTACATTTGGTTTGTTAAATCAAGAAAAATACTGTTGAGCGTGCTTAGCATAACATTTTAGGCAGGAAAATTGTAATCGCTTAGCATTGTTTATTCTTAATTATTGACTCGGCGTTAATTTTCCTGTGTTTTTTAAGATAAGATCACACACTGCAAGGTTTGCAGGAGCTACAACTTTTTTTTTTTTTTTTTCATACTTTACAAATTTGCTATGCAAAATTTGTTCATATTATCAAATTAATGTACTTTTATGGAAAAATATATTTTGTTTAATGAATTTGAAATTAAATAATTTTAGATATTTGATTGAAGCACATTTTAGTCGTTAAATAACATGCTACAAATAAATTTTCAATAATATTTATTATTCATCTTATCTGAAAATGATCTGTTCAGTTACTCCTACAACTACTGTGTGTGTATTCACCTATTTGTATTTACCTATTTGTTCTTGGGGGGGTTTAGCTCTGCTCTTTCAGCCCGCTGTAACAACTGAAGCTGTTTTAAAATAAGTAATTGTATGGAAGGCAGTGGGATATGCCTTTGTACAAAAGTTAGAGTCAAGTTGTAGTTTGACCTGACCTAAGCACAAGGTCATCTCTCCTGAGATTAGCGGTTAAAATACAAAATGGCCGCCACCTTTGTCTTAAAGCAACGTATAATGAATTATTTTACAGAATTCAGTAATTTAGAGAAATTCAAGTCTTCATTCAAATTGTATTCAATAAACTGTTTAAAGTATCGAGAGTATCCTAAATTGTCGGAATACTTTAATAAGTCACCATCAGTGACGTCACTAGCTGGGACTAGCCCTGGACGCGGAGTGATTTGGGCGACCTTAGGTCATAAGAGTCACCAAAGCCTTCCATATTTTAGGTAATTCTCAAAGGTCAAATAGCGATTTTGTAATCGGAAATAGCTCTTCCCTAAGATGCCTGTGCAATTACCTTCAGTTTAAAAGAGTTCAACCATCTAGGGGTTCAGTGCAACAGAGATGAGTTGTTCAACTTAAACCCTGTTAGTAAACTTAGTGAACTGGCGTAGGAATACCCCCCCTCCCCCTGATGTGGTGAGGAGAGGGAGGAGAATTCAGTGTGGACCGGTCATCAACTGAGGGAAGTCATCCACTCTCGCCCTCTCCCTACATAGATCAGCATTATATCAAGCTGGTTGCGTAAAGAGGTATAGTTGCTATAGTTTGGTATAGGAAATTAGTTCATCTCATGCCTTAAGTCAGGAAGTGTTAAGTATAGGGAGTGCTTTAATTTAGATTTTGTTTTAGATTTTGAATAAATTATTTAGTTAGTAATTTGCATTTTTATTATTTCCATTTCATGTTTCCATTGTCTCATGTCCTTGTCACATGGTCCCCACGAGGTTGAGTTTTCGTTGGGCCGCAAAACCTTATAGAGCGTAAGAGTTCAGTTATCCCTTTTGTTTGCTATAATTTCCCACACTTAACGTAGATTGTTCCCTCCTATTCCAAATAACTTGGGATCAAGTCCCAAGGTTCTTCGAGAGCATAATCGGTCCAGACCTCGGTTATTGCTCCCAGTGTTAATGGTCTGGTGGTGGCGGCGTAAAGGAGATTCTACAGTTTTCTAGAGGTCAATTCTACAGTTGATTCTACAGGCTGTAGAATCAATTCTGATTTCACAGCCCACGTCGTGAGGCTGTAGAATCTTAGCCTGTCAAACGGGTTAAGACCACGTGGTGTGGGATTCGGCTTAGAGTAGTAGCTCTGGGGTCCCTTGGATTAAAGAGAATTAAATCAGAATACGGGTAGAGGTAAGGGGTAAAGGACAGAGTAGAGCCGATACCCCCCCCCCGTGTTACACCGCCTCTCAACTGTCAAAAAACTGTAACTTACTACTGCTAATTACTTCCCCCCCCCACCCCCCGACACACACATCTCCCGGGAAGCACCTCCGTAACAACTGTCTAAGTCCCAAGTACCTATTTACTGCTAGGTAAAAGGGGAATCAGGGGTTGAAAGAAACTTTGCCCATTTGTTTCTGCCTGGTCCGGGAATCGAACCCGGGTCACAGAATTACGAGCCCTGCGCGCTGTCTGCTTAGCTACCAGACCCCCCCCCCCCTATGTGCGAGTGTGTGCACTCATCTATTTGTGCCTGTGAGGGCTGAGCTCTGGCTCATTGGTCTCGCCTCTCAACTGTCAATCAACTGATGTACAGATTCCTGAGCCTATTGGGCTCTACACCTGAAACTGTGTATGGAGTCAGCCTCCACCACATCACTGCCTAATGTATTCCATTTGTCAACTACTCTGACACTAAAAAAATTCTTTCTAATAACTCTGTGGCTCATTTGGGCACTCAATTTCCACCTGTGTCCCCTAGTGCGTGTGACCCTCGTGTTAAATAGCCTGCCTTTATCTACCCTGTCAAGTCCTCTGAGAATCTTGTACGTGGTGATCATATCCCCCCTAACTCTTCTGTTTTCCAGGGACGTGAAGTTTAATCCCCGTAGTCTCTCCTCGTAGGTCATACCTCTCAGCTCGGGTACTAGTCTGGTGGCAAACCTCTGAACCTTTTCCAGTTTAGTCTGTGTTTTTTTCCAGTTTGTGTGTGTGTGTGTACTCACCTAGTTGTACTCACCTAGTTGTGCTTGCGGGGGTTGAGATCTGGCTCTTTGGTCCCGCCTCTCAACCGTCAATCAACAGGTGTACAGGTTCCTGTGTGTGTGTGTGTGTGTGTACAAAGAAATTCATCTTGTCATTGTAGGCACTGATTCCCTCACCTACAAAAATTTTTGAATTCAGTTATTTGTTCAAATTTCTACCTTTAATGACTATGGTGATAATATAGGTAAAGCGACTAGGCAGGAAAAAACTGTAGTTCATTCTCTCTTTATTTAAAAATAATAAAATATAAACATTTATCTCTCCTGTTGTGTTTGGTGAAGGAAGTGCACACTAAGGGCTTCAGGGCAGGACAAACCGGAGGTCACTGGGTGATTACTTCGGTGTGCTTTGGAGGATGTTGGACGGTTACTTCCCGTACCCTCCTCCATGACCACCACCATAGCCGCCATGGCCACCGCCACCGTATCCACCGCCGCCATGGCCACCGCCACCGTATCCACCGCCGCCGTAGCCACCACCGCCATGGCCGCCGCCTCCGTAGCCGCCGCCGCCACCGTATCCACCGCCGCCGTGGCCGCCGCCGCCACCATATCCACCACCTTTAGGGCCTGCGAGGTTGAAGTTGTAGTTTGATGTTCCACCAACACCTCCGTAGCCTCCACCTCCGTGTCCTCCGCCTCCGTAGCCACCACCTCCGTGTCCTCCGCCTCCGTAGCCTCCACCACCGTAGCCTCCGCCCCCATATCCTCCTCCGTGTCCACCACCACCTCCGTGTCCACCAGATTGAGCCACGGAGGCCAGAAGAGCCACGCCCAGAAGAGACAAAATCACCTTCTGAAAAATGTATCGTAGACATTAACAAGACAAAAGTCGCTACAGCGAAGAGAAAACTGTAACAATTTAATATTAATAATTTCACAGATCAGTGACGTGTGACTGATATTTACAAACAAATTTATTGTTACAACAAAATCCGGACAAAACACACACACACACACTACAAATGACAAGGAAGTGTGTGAGGAATTGAATAAGAAATTCCAGGAGGTCTTCACCTTAGAGCAAGGAGAAATTCCAGAGGTAAGTGAGGGAATAGCTAACCAGGAACCACTGGAAGAGTTTGAGATTACCAGTGGGGAAGTAAGGAAGTGTTTACTAGAGTTGGACGTGACGAAGGCTATAGGCCCAGATGGAATCTCCCCTTGGGTTCTAAAGGAAGGAGCAAGAGAACTGAGCCTACCACTCTCCATAGTGTATAACAAATCACTGGCAATAGGGGAACTGCCAGATATTTGGAAAGCAGCTAACGTAGTCCCGATATACAAGAAAGGGGATAGACAGGAGGCACTGAACTACAGGCCAGTGTCCCTAACCTGCATACCATGCAAGCTGATGGAGAAGATTGTGCGAAAAAAACTAGTGGAGCATCTGGAGCGAAGGAACTTTGTAACACAGCATCAACATGGGTTCAGGGATGGCAGGTCCTGCCTCACAGGGTTACTTGAATTCTACGACCAGGCAACAAAAATAAGGCAAGAAAGAGAAGGGTGGGCAGACTGCATATTTTTGGATTGTCAGAAAGCCTTTGATACAGTGCCACACAAGAGGCTAGTGCGAAAGTTGGAGATGCAGGCTGGAGTGAGAGGGAAGGTACTCCGGTGGATAGAGGAGTACCTAAGCAACAGGAGACAACGAGTCTGTGTGAGGGGTGAGGTCTCAGATTGGCGAGACGTCACAAGTGGAGTCCCGCAGGGGTCAGTCCTTGGACCTATACTGTTTCTGGTATATGTAAATGATCTCCCAGAGGGTATAGATTCGTTCCTCTCAATGTTTGCCGACGATGCAAAAATTATGAGGAGGATTGAAACAGAGGATGATAGTAGGAGGCTACAAGATGATCTGGATAGACTGAGTGAATGGTCCAACAAATGGCTGTTGAAGTTCAACCCGAGTAAATGCAAAGTAATGAAACTAGGCAGTTGAAACAGGAGGCCAGGCACAGGATACAGAATAGGAGATGAAGTACTTAATGAAACAAACAGAGAGAAAGATCTAGGAGTTGATATCACACCAAACCTGTCTCCTGAAGCCCACATAAAGAGAATAACGTCTGCGGCATATGCGAGGCTGGCTAACATCAGAACGGCGTTCAGGAACCTGTGTAAGGAATCATTCAGAATCTTGTACACCACATATGTAAGACCAATCATCGAGTATGCGGCCCCAGCATGGAGCCCGTACCTTGTCAAGCACAAGACGAAGCTGGAAAAAGTCCAAAGGTATGCTACTAGACTAGTCCCAGAACTAAGAGGCATGAGTTATGAGGAAAGGCTGCGGGAAATGCACCTTACGACACTGGAAGACAGAAGAGTAAGGGGGGACATGATCACAACCTACAAAATCCTCAGGGGAATCGACCGGGTAAACAAGGATGAACTATTCAACACTGGTGGGACGCGAACAAGGGGACACAGGTGGAAGCTGAGTACCCAAATGAGCCACAGAGACGTTAGAAAGAACTTTTTCAGTGTCAGAGTAGTTAGTAAATGGAATGCATTAGGAAGTGATGTGGTGGAGGCTGACTCCATACACAGCTTCAAATGTAGATATGATAGAGCCCAATAGGCTCAGGAATCTGTACACCAGTTGATTGACGGTTGAGAGGCGGGACCAAAGAGCCAGAGCTCAACCCCCGCAAGCACAATTAGGTGAGTACACACACACACACACCTGACACCATTCACCAGAGACAACATGCACCACACACCTGACAATTGAGGCCGCACGTTAGAGACAGTATTAATTTTTTAACCAATTTGCAAATCTTAGAGATAAAACAGATATAAATGATGTAAGTTTTAATAATGCTTTGAACCGAGCACAAATGTTAACAGGACAATATTAAAACACTCTTTTGACCATGTCGTAGCTCAGTCGATTAAGGCAGCGTCTAGGATGCACTTGGACGCAGGTTCGAATCCTCGTCACGGCCCTTGTGGATTTGTTCAGGACAATATTAACATTCAACTATATGTCCAGTTATTTCTGGGAAACTCCTGGAAGGTTACCTGAGATGATGTTGAGACATTTGGCTTGCAGAACTATGAGCCATCGGCTGGCACAGCATCCCTCATGTGTTATTACAGCCAAACAAAGAAAATCTTCAATTGCTATTACACTATTTAGAAGGAAAATAGATATATTACCTTTGTGAGAGTGAATACAGGAGAAGCAGTTGGTTAAACACTCTGCCTGTGTGTTAGTGTATTTACAATGGAAAGTAAAACCATTGTTTTAGTTTCTTATATTTATACTTGAAGCTAAGTATGGAATGTCCTCCCTTTCCTCGTGTTCCAAAAGGCTGCGCCTGCTCAGTGCTCCTCTCACTGACACAACATTCGTTTTATCCCTATGGTTTATCCGACCTCTGTCTGTGTTCTCTCATTTCCTTTCTTCTCTCGACAAACAGTCTGCCCTTGTGTATTTTGACCGATATCCCCGAGGATCTTTCATATCGTGATCATATCTCCTGTAGCTCCTTTGGAACCTGCCATGAGCAAACTTTTTGATATTTAAAATATTATCTATGTATCTTAGGATAATAGTTTCTGGACTTAATGAAACTTACCTAATCGTATCTGTAAACTTGAACTTCAGCTCTTGGACTCAAAGCCTTAAAGGTATTAGTCACAATACAATGATTCCCGACCTATAAGTTTCGTATTATAATAATTTACATAACCATAGAGCAGGCTTCAACTACCGCCATGAGTAGTTCATTAAATTTTTGTACTGCTCTGTTTGTGGAGTATTTTCTAAAATCTGTAGGGAACTTCTGTCACAATTTTACATCAATGCCGCCACGTTCCGTTCTGTACATATTATTCATGCCGTTTCTGTTCTGTTAGTTCCCCTAAGAATGTATTGCCCTAGTTCTTACAATATCCTTACTATAAATTTCCGTGAGTGTGTGTACTCACCTATTTGTGCTTGCGTGGGTTGAGCTTTGGCTCTTTGGTCCCGCCTCTCAACTGCCAATGTGTGTACTCACCTAGTTGTACTCACCTAGTTGTGTGTGTGTGTGTGTGTGTGTGTGTGTGTGTGTGTGTGTGTGTGTGTGTGTGTGTGTGTGTGTGTGTGTGTGTGTGTGTGTGTGTGTGTGTGTGGGTGTGTTTAGTTTGCTCAGCCTGTTTGCATTGCTTTATAAAGCAAGTTTTTAAATCTATGAATAGGTTTTCTGATTTCATGTACACTCTCACACTGTGGTTCTTTCTCACATCCCAGCAATAAATCTGAGGTTCCAGCTATCATTTAAGTTCTCTTCTTCCTCCAGAATCTCATGTATTTCCTTTCTCTCTCAAATCCTCTTAAGAATTTGATGTAGCAATAGTCTCCAGTCCGACTATGTGTGTGATGAAGCCTGTTGTTTATACGGGAATGTGAAGCTCACCAAACCAACCACAGGCCGTCACGGGGACGTCCAGAGAGGAACATTACCATTGTGTGGATGTGTCGGGCGGCGGCTGGCGACGGACTGTAGCATCGAGAGTGGCTTCCTCGCCTTATATACGCTCTTCTCGCTTCACCAACATAATACAATCAATTCCAGTCAGCCAATTTGTGATGAAACTAACTTGTGAGCATTCGCACAATTTCATAAATAAATGATATTTAGCCATCTGAAACACGGAATATTGTATAGGTGATTTATTTTATGAAATTAATGTTGTTTAATCTTTCATACGTTCGTGAATGGAAATTGAAGCAACAAATTATATCACTATCGTGTTAATCAACACATGTTTAGTCGTATGAACAATAGTAATATACAATAAAGTGGATGAAAATATTGGCAGGAAAAAGACGTTAACATGTTTGGTGGATTTTTTTTAACTTATAATAAGGGTTCGCGAACCATAATCATAAAGGGAACTGATGAAAACCAATTGAATCGAGAATTCAGCTCTTGGATTACCTGTGTGTGTGTACTCACCTAGTTGTGCTTGCGGGGGTTGAGCTTTGGCTTTTTGGTCCCGCCTCTCAACCGTCAATCAACTGATGTACAGGTTCCTGAGCCTACTGGGATCTATCATATCAGCATTTGAAACTGTGTATGGAGTCAGCCTTCACCACATCACTTCCTAGTGCATTCCATTTATTAAGCTACTCTGACACTGAAAAAGTTCTTTCTAATGTCTCTGTGGCTCATTTGGGTACTCAGCTTCCACCTGTGTCCCCTTGTTCGTGTACCACTGTTACGAACCCAAGTCCATCGTCGGAGCACAGAGCAGCGACGTCAACGCCATCTGTGAATCCGCTCCCGAAACCCCCCACAACATGGACGACGCCATCTAGTGGTGACAGGAATATACCGGCAAGAGGCGCTAGATTCCTGTCCCAGTTAGCTCGTGAGGTAGCTGATGCAGACCTCTAGTGAGGTGGTGCTTAGAAAAGCAGCGCCATCTATCATAAGCGGAGATGGATGTATGTGTCTAAGTCAGTAAGTGTTGTTTCCTAGTGTCCCAGTGTACTGATGGCGTGTCTGTATTCACAGATTCGACGTAGGGCTGCTGTGATACAAGGACAGGCAGTCTACCCAGGGCAGCCAAGGTCTCTACACCATTCTGCTTTACGAAAGCAGTGAGCCTCCGCCGGAAGAGGACTGTGAAGTGTTTTACAGTCTGCCTGTGGAGTGGCTGTTACGGGATTCGCCGTACCCGGGGCTGGCTAGTAGAACAGACGTCTGACTAAGGTGCTGAAGAGGAGAGTAACCAGCGAGTTGCACGAAGCTCCTGCCTAGGGCTCGCTACCTAGTACTTGCACGTGAAGTGGCCCAGCAGCGCGAGGCTGATTGGTATCTGCCAGCACCAGGCCGGACTGTGATTGTGGGCCTTCACGTGGAAGCACTTAAAGAAACTAGTTTGGCTGGCCCGTGGCCAGGGTAGACTCATTGTAGTTTCCCGGTACCTGCTGAGGACAGTACTACGGATGAGGAAACACGATAGCTTATAAGACTGCATCGCCAGCATCGAAGAGCGCTTAGTGTTCTATAAGACACTTTTGTACATATTAGGTATACTAATACTTTTGTTAGGATTATTTATGAGGTGATAGAAAAAGTTATCATGTATAAATATATCGACATTTTATGAAGTGTAGTATTAAATACAACCCCCCTTTTGTTTTACTTGCATTATCGAGCTCACTCCTTGAAAGCCACTACTAACTTGGGAGCCGGATACCAGAACTTTAGTACCATCAGAAAAGAACCCGGTTGCGACCCATTGTGGCCGTAACAACCACCTGTGTTAAATAATCCATCGTTGTCTACACTGTCAATTCCCCTAAGAATTTTGTATGTGGTGATCATGTCTTCCCGAGCTCCTGTCTTCCAGCGACGTGAGGTGCAGTTCATGCAGCCTGTCCTCATAACTCATGCCTCTTAGTTCTGGGACTAGCCTAGTGGCATACCTCTGAACTTTTTCCAGCTTTGCCTTGTGCTTGACTAGGTACGGGCTCCATGCTGGGGCTGCATACTCCAGGATAGGCCTTACATACGTGGTATACAAGGTTCTGAAGGATTCCTCATACAGGTTTTTGAAAGCGGTTCTAATGTTATCCAGCCTCGCATAGGCCGCTGATGTTATTCTTTTGATATGGGCTTCAGGAGACAGGTTTGGCGTGATATCAACTCCTAGATCTTTCTCTTTGTCCGTTTTGTGAAGGACTTCATCTTCCATTCGGTATCGAGTGACTGGCCTCCTAGTTCCTCCTCCCAGTTTCATTACCTTATATATACTTGAGGTTGAACTTTAGTATCAATTTGTTGGACCATTCCTTCAGTTTGTTTAGGTCATCATGTAGTCTCATACTATCTTCCTCTGTCATGATGCTCCTCATAATTTTTGTATCATCAGCAAACATTGAGAGGAACAAGTCAATTCCTTCTGGGACATCATTTACGTATATCCGAAACATTATAGGTCAAAGGACTGATCCCTGTGGGACTCCAGTGGTAATTCCCCACCACTCCGAGACCTCACCCTTCAGAGTGACTCGCTGTTTCCTGTTGCTTAGGTATTTCCTTATCCAGTAGAATACCTTCCCTTTTACTCCTGCCTGCATCTCCAGTTTGTGCACTAGTCTCTTATGCGGTACTGTGTCAAAGGCTTGCTGGCAGTCTAGAGATTATGCAGTCTGACCAGCACTCTCTCTTTTGCCTAATTTTTGTTGAGTGTGTGTGTGTGTGTGTGTGTGTGTGTGTGTGTGTGTGTGTGAACTCACCTAGTTGTACTCGCCTAGTTGTGTCTGCAGGATCGAGCATTGACTCTTGGATCCCGCCTTTCGAGCATCAGGTGTTTACAGCAATGACTCCTGTCCCATTTCCCTATCATACTTGGTTTTAAAATTATGAATAGTATTTGCTTCCACAACCTGTTCCTGAAGTGCATTCCATTTTCCCACTACTCTCACGCTAAAAAGAAAACTTAATAACATCTCTGTGACTCATCTGAGTTTCCAGCTTCCATCCATGTCCCCTAGTTCTGTTACTATTCCGTGTGAACATTTCGTCTATGTCCACTCTATCAATCCCTCTGAGTACTTTATACGTTCCTATCATGTCCCCCTCTCCCTTCTTCTTTCTAGTGTCGTAAGGCAAAGTTCCCTCAGGCGCTCCTCATACCCCCCATCCCTCGTAGCTCTGGCACGAGTCACGTTGCAAACCTCTGAACCTCTGTGTGTGTTTCTGTGTGTGTGGGGGGGGGGGGGATGAAATTCATATTGTCATTGTAGGCACTGATTGCCTCACCTACAAAAATTTTTGAATTCAGTTATTTGTAAAAATTTCTACCTTCTATGACTGGTGATAATATAGGTAAAGCGACTAGGCAGGAAAAAACTGTAGTTCATTCTCTCTTTATTTAGAAATAATTAAATATAAACATTTATCTCTCTTGTTGTGTTTGGTGAAGGAAGTGCACACTAAGGGCTTCAGGGCAGGACAAACCGGAAGTCACTGAGTGATTCCTTCCGGGTCCTTTGGAGGATGTTGGTCGGTTACTTTCCGTACCCTCCTCCATGACCACCACCATAGCCGCCGCCGCCACCACCACCACCATAGCCACCTCCGCCATGGCCACCGCCGCCGAAGCCACCACCGCCGAAGCCACCACCGCCATGGCCGCCGCCTCCGTAGCCGCCGCCGCCACCGTATCCACCGCCGCCACCATATCCACCGCCGCCGCCACCATATCCACCACCTTTAGGGCCTGCGAGGTTGAAGTTGTTGTTTGATGTTCCACCAACACCTCCGTAGCCTCCACCTCCGTGTCCTCCGCCTCCGTACCCAACACCTCCGTGTCCTCCGCCTCCAAAGCCTCCACCGTGTCCTCCACCACCGTAGCCTCCGCCCCCATATCCTCCTCCGTGTCCACCACCACCTCCGTGTCCACCAGATTGAGCCACGGAGGCCAGAAGAGCCACGCCCAGAAGAGACAAAATCACCTTCTGAAAAAGTATCATAGACGTTAACAACAAAATAGTCGCTTCAGCGAAGAGAAAACTGTAACAATTTATTAATAATAATTACACAGATCAGTGACGTGTGACTGATGTTTACAGACAAATTTATTGGTACAACAAAATCCGGACAAAACACACACACACACACACACACACACACACACACACACACACACACACACACACACACACACACACACCTGACACCATTCACCAGAGACAACATGCACCACACACCTGACAATTGAGGCCGCACGTTAGAGACAGTATTAATTTTTTAACCAATTTGCAAATCTTAGAGATAAAACAGATATAAATGATGTAAGTTTTAATAATGCTTTGAACCGAGCACAAATGTTAACAGGACAATATTAAAACACTCTTTTGACCATGTCGTAGCTCAGTCGATTAAGGCAGCGTCTAGGATGCACTTGGACGCAGGTTCGAATCCTCGTCACGGCCCTTGTGGATTTGTTCAGGTCAATATTAACATTCAACTATATGTCCAGTTATTTCTGGGAAACTCCTGGAAGGTTACCTGAGATGATGTTGAGACATTTGGCTTGCAGAACTATGAGCCATCGGTTGGCACAGCATCCCTCATGTGTTATTACAGCCAAACAAAGAAAATCTTCAATTGCTATTACACTATTTAGAAGGAAAATAGATATATTACCTTTGTGAGAGTGAATACAGGAGAAGCAGTTGGTTAAACACTCTGCCTGTGCGTTAGTGTATTTACAATGGAAAGTAAAACCATTGTTTTACTCTCTTATATTTATACTTGAAGCTAAGTATGGAATGTCCTCCCTTTCCTCGTGTTCCAAAAGGCTGCGCCTGCTCAGTGCTCCTCTCACTGACACAATATTCGTTTTATCCTTATGGTTTATCCGACCTCTGTCTGTGTTCTCTCATTTCCTTTCTTCTCGCGACAAACAGTCGCGAGAAGAAGTCTTCACAGTCTTCTCCCGTGTGTATGTTGACCGATATCCCCGAGGATCTTTCATAGCGAAATCATACCTCCTGTAGCTACTTTGGAACCTGCTATGAGCAAACTTATTGATATATACAATATTATCTATGTATCTAAGGAAATTTTTTTCTGGACTTAATGAAACTTACCTAATCGTAACTGTAAATTTGAACTTCATCTCTTGAACTCACTGCCTTAAAGCCGTTAGCCTTAATACAATGACTCCCGACCTATATGTTTCGTATTATAATAATTTGCATAACCAAGGAGAAGGCTTCAACTAACGCCATGGGTAGTTCATATTATTTTTCTTCTACTCTGTTTGTGGAGTATTTTCTAAGATCTGTAGGGTACTTCGGTCACTATTTTACATCAATGCCACCACGTTCTGTTAATATTATTCATCGTAAAGTTTTCTGCCGTTTCTGTCCTGTTAGTTCCACTAAGAATGTATTGCCATAGTTCTGACACAAGCATTGGTATAAATTTCGGTGTGTATGTTTGAACTCAATTACTTATCATTACAGTATCGAGTAATATATCTCTAGCCCCACCTGTTCATCAATGAGCCAGAAAATGCAATTGCTGTTATTATATAAGTTTTTCGTAGTGTTTTATGTTTAAGTCCTTAAAGAATGAAGGTGTTTGTTTGTGTTCCTATGTGTGTGTGTGTACTCATATATTTGTACTCACCTATTTGTGCTTGCGTGGGTTGAGCTTTGTTTCTTTGGTCTCGCCTCTCAACTGTCAACTAATGGGTGCTTCCTAAGCCTACTAGGCTCTATCATACCTACATTTGAAACTGTGTATGGAGTCAGCCTCCACAACATCACTTCCTAATGCATTCCACTTCTTAAATACTCTGACACTGTAAAAATTCTTTCTAATGTCTCTGTGGCTCATTTGGGTAGTCAGTTTCCACCTGTGTCCCCTTGTTCGTGTTCCACCGATGCTGAAGAGTTTGTCTTTGTGCACACTGACAATTCCTCTGAGAATTTTGTAGGTAGTTATCATGACGCCCCCTTACTCTTCTATGTTCCAGGGACGTGAGGTTCAGCTCCTTCAGCCTTTCCTCGTAGCTCCTACCTCTTAGTTCAGGGACAAGTCTGGGGGCATACCGCTGAATCTTCTCTAACTTTGTCTTGTGTTTAACTAGATATAGACTCCTGGCTGGAGCTGCATATTCCAGGATTGGTCTGACATAAGTGGTATCCAGGGTCCTGAACGATTGCTTACATAAATTTATAAAGGTAGTACATATGTTGACTTATGTTATACCTAACATATGCCGCTGATGATATCCTTTTGATGTGGGCCTCTGGGGACAGGTTCGGTGTGATATCAACCCCCAGATCTTTCTCTCTATTTGATTTCACCTCCCAGATGGTACCTTGTGTTCAGCCTTTTGCTTCCTTCGCCTAATTTCATTACTTTACACTTTCCTGAGTTGAACTTTAGTAGACATTTTCTAATCCATTCCTCCAGTTTGTCCAGGTCATTCAGTAGTCTCGGTCTATCTTCATCTGTCTTGATTCTTCTCATAATTTTTGAATCATTAGCAAATATTGAGAGGAATGAGTCTATACCCTCTGGAAGATCATCTACATATATTAGAAACAGGATGGGTCCAAGTTCAGAGCCTTGTGGGACTCTGCTGGTGACATCTCGCCACTCTGATGTCTCCCCTCCCAGTTACTCGCTGTTTCCTGTTGTTTAGATACTCCCTTATCCACTGGGGGCATCTTACCTTTTACTCCTGCCTGTTGTTCCAACTTTTGTATCAGCCTTTTATGGGGTACTGTGTCAAAGGCTTTCTGAGAGTCCATGAAAATGCATTCTGCCCACACTTCTCTTTCTTGCCAAATTTTTGTTGCTCGGTTACTGAATTCTATTAAACCTGTGATGCACGATTTACCATCTCTGAACCCATGTTGGTGGTGTGTCACAAAACTATTTCCCTCCAGATGCTCTACGAGCCTTTTCCTCACGATCTTCTCCATCACCTTGCATGGTATACAAGTTAGGGAAACTGGCCTATAGTTCAGTGCCTCTTGCCTGTCACCCTTTTTTGTATATTGGGACTACATTAGCTGTCTAAGCAAACGTAAGTGAAACTGAACGCTGTAAGCATGTAAGTGAGCACTGTCCACTCACCCGCGAGGCCTTTCGTGTGTGTGTGTGTGTGTGTGTGTGTGTGTGTGTGTGTGTGTGTGTGTGTGTGTGTGTGTGTGTGTGTGTGTGTGTGTGTGTGTGTGTATATTCACCAAGTTGTGCTTGCGGAGGTTGAGCTCTGCTTATTCAGCCCGCCTCTCAACTGTCAATCAATCAACTGTAATTAACTACTAATTTCCCCCTCCCCCCTCCCTCACCATTTTTTTTTTTTGTATGTGTGTGTGTTTAGTTTGCTTAGCCTGTTTGTATTGCTTTATAAAGCAAGTTCTAAAATTTATGAATAGGTATTCTCATTCCATTTACACTCTCACACTAATGTTCTTCCAGGCATCCCAGCGACTCATCTGAGGTTCCAGCTATCATTTAAGTTCTCTTCTTCCTCCAGAACCTCTTGTAACTCCTTTCTCTCTCGAATCCTCTTCAGAATTTGATGTAGCAATAGTCTCCAGTCCGACTATGTGTGTGATGAAGCCTGTTGTTTATACGGGAATGTGACGCTCACCAAACCAACCACAGGCCGTCACGGGGACGTCCAGAGAGGAACATTACCATTGTGTGGATGTGTCGGGCGGCGGCTGGCGACGGACTGTAGCGTCGAGAGTGGCTTCCTCGCCTTATATACGCTCTTCTCGCTTCACCAACACAATACAATCAATTCCAGTCAGCCAATTTGTGATGAAACTAACTTGTGAGCATTTGCACAATTTCATAAATAAATGATATTTAGCCATCTGAAACACGGAATATTGTATAGGTGATTTATTTTATGAAATTAATGTTGTTTAATCTTTCATACGTTCGTGAATGGAAATTGAAGCAACAAATTACATCACTATCGTGTTAATCAACATATGTTTAGTTGTATGAACAATAGTAATATAAAATAAAGTGGATGGAAATATTGGCAAGAAAAATACGTTAACATGTTTGGTGGATTTTTTTATTTATAATAAGGGTTCGCGAACCATAATCATAAAGGGAACTGATGAAAACCAATTGAATCGAGAATTAAGCTCTTGGATTACCTCTGTGTGTGTACTCACCTAGTTGTGCTTGCGGGGGTTGAGCTTTGGCTTTTTGGTCCCGCCTCTCAACCGTCAATCAACGGATGTACAGGTTCCTGAGCCTACTGGGATCTATCATATCAGCATTTGAAACTGTGTATATAGTCAGCCTTCACCACATCACTTCCTAGTGCATTCCATTTATTAACTACTCTGACACTGAAAAAATTCTTTCTAACGTCTCTGTGGCTCATCTGGGTTCTAAGTTTCCACCAGTGTCCCCTTGTTCCACCCGTGCTGAAGAGATTGTCTTTCTCCACCCTGTCAATTCCCCTGAGAATTTTGTAGGTGGTTATCATGTCTCCCCTTACACTTCTGTTTTCCAGGGATGTGAGGTTCAGCTCCTTTAGCCTTTCCTCGCTGCTCATTCCTCCCAGTTCCGGGACGAGCCTGGTGGCATACCGCTGAATCTTCTCTAGCTTTGTCTTGTGTTTAACTAGGTATGGACTCCAGGCTGGAGCTGCATACTCCAGGATTGGTCTTACATAAGTGGTATACAGGGTTCTGAAAGATTGCCTACACAAGTTTCTAAAGGCAGTTCTTATGTTGGCCAGTCTTGCATATGCCGCTGATGATATTCCTTTGATGTGGGCCTCTGGGGACAGGTTCGGTGTGATATCAACCCCCAAACCTTTCTCTCTATTTGACTCTTGCAGGATTTCACCTCCCAGATGATACCTTGTGTTCAGCCTCATGCTCCCTTCGCCTAATTTCATCACCTTACGCTTTCCTGAGTTGAACTTTAGCAGCCATTTTCTAGACCATTCCTCCAGTTTATCCAGGTCATCCTGTAGTCTCTGTCTATCTTCATCCGTCTTGATTCTTTTCATAATTTTTGCATCATCAGCAAACATTGAGAGGAATGAGTCTATACCCTCCGGAAGATCGTTTACATATATTAGAAACAGGATGGGTCCAATTACTGAGCCCTGTGCGACTCCGCTGGTGACATCGCGCCAATCTGATGTCTTCCCCCTCACCGTTACTCGCTGTTTCCTGTTGCTCAAGTACTCCCTTATCCACTGGAGCACCTTCCTTTTTACTCCTGCCTGTTGCTCCAACTTTTTTAACAGCCTTTTATGGGGTACTGTGTCAAAGGCTTTTTGACAGTCCAGGAAAATGCAGCCGGCCCACCCTTCTCTTTCCTGCCTAATTTTTGTTGCCTGGTCATAAAATTCTATTAAACCTGTGAGGCACGATTTACCATCCCTGAACCCATGTTAGTGGTGCGTTACAAAGTTATTTCCCTCCAGATGCTCAACGAGCCTTTTCCTCACGATCTTCTCCATCACCTTGCATGGTATACAAGTTAAGGAAACTGGCCTGTAGTTCAGTGCCTCTTGCCTGTCACCCTTCTTGTATATTGGGACCACGTTAGCTGTCTTCCAACTTTCTGGTAAGTCTCCTGTTTCCAGTGACCTGTTATACACCACAGAGAGTGGCACACTTAGTGCTTCTGCACTTTCCTTTAGTATCAATGGTGAGATTCTGTCAGGCCCAACAGCCTTTGTCACATCCAGCTCTAGCAGACACCTTTTGACCTCATCACTGGTGAGGTCAAATTCCTCCAAGGTTGCTTGGTTTGCCGCCTCCTCATTTAGTGCAGGGGCTTCTCCTTGTTCTATTGTGAAGACCTCCTGGAATCTCTTGTTGAGTTCTTCACACTTCCTTGTCATTCTCTGTGTATCTGTGCTTACCTTTTCGCAGTTTCATCACTTGTTCCTTCACTGCTGTTTTCCTCCTGATGTGGCTGTGGAGCAGTTTTGGTTGGGTCTTGGCTGTACTCGCGATGTCATTTTCAAACTGTCTCTCTGCTTCCCTCCTCACTCTGAGGTACTCATTTCTGGCCCTCTGGTATCTCTCCCTGCTCTCTGGTGTTCTGTTATTTCTGTAGTTTCTCCATGTTCTTTTACTCAGTTGTTTCGCTACCTTACATTCCTGGTTGAACCATGGGTTTTTCTGTTGTTTTTCGTTTTTCTCCTTTTGGACGGGGATAAACCTGTCTACAGCTTCCTGGCACTTCTGGGTGACAAAATCCATCATGTGTGTGTGTGTGTGTGTGTTTGTGTGTGTGTGTGTACTCACCTATTTGTACTCACCTATTTGTGTGTGTGTGTGTGTGTGTGTGTGTGTGTGTGTGTGTGTGTGTGTGTGTGTGTGTGTGTGTGTGTGTGTGTGTGTGTGTGTGTGTACTCACCTAGTTGTACTCACCTAGTTGTGTCTGCAGGATCGATCATTGACTCTTGGATCCCGCCTTTCGAGCATCGGTTGTTTACAGCAATGACTCCTGTCCCATTTCCCTATCATACCTGGTTTTAAAATTATAAATAGTATTTGCTTCCACAACCTGTTCCTGACGTGCATTCCATTTTCCCACTACTCTCACGCTAAAAGAAAACTTCCTAACATCTCTGTGACTCATCTGAGTTTCAAGCTTCCATCCATGTCCCTTCGTTCTGTTACTATTCCGTGTGAACATTTCGTCTATGTCCACTCTGTCAATCCCTCTGAGTATTTTATACGTTCCTATCATGTTCCCCCTCTCCCTTCTTCTTTCTAGTGTCGTAAGGCACAGTTCCCTCAGGCGCTCCTCATACCCCATCCCTCGTAACTCTGGAACGAAACTCATTGCAAACCTCTGAACCTTTTCCAGTTTCATTATATGCTTCTTCAGATGGGGACTCCATGATGAGGCGGCATACTCTAAGACTGGCCTCACGTAGGCAGTGTAAAGCGCCCTAAATGCCTCCTTACTTAGGTTTCTGAATAATGTTCTAACTTTTGCCAGTGTAGAGTACGCTGCTGTCGTTATCCTATTTATATGTGCCTCCGGAGATAGATTAGGTGTTACGTCCACACCCAGGTCTCTTTCGCGCGTCGTCACAGGTAGGCTGTTCCCCTTCATTGTGTACTGTCCCTTTGGTCTCCTATCTCCTAGTCCCATTTCCATAATTTTACATTTGCTCGTGTTGAATTCCAGTAGCCATTTCTCTGACCATCTCTGCAATCTATTCATGTGTGTGTGTGTACTCATCTATTTGTACTCACCTATTTGTGCTTGCGGGGGTTGAGCTTTGGCTCTTTGGTCCCGCCTCTCAACTGTCAATCAACTGGTGTACAGATTCCTGAGCCTACTGGGCTCTATCATATCTACATTTAAAACTGTGTATGGAGTCAGCCTCCACCACATCACTGCCTAATGCATTCCATCCGTTAACTTCTCTGACACTGAAAAAGTTCCTTCTAACGTCTCAGTGGCTCATTTGGGTACTCAGTTTCCACCTGTGTCCCCTTGTTCGCGTCCCACCAGTGTTGAATAGTTTATCCTTGTTTACCCGGTCGATTCCTCTGAGGATTTTGTAGGTTGTGATCATGTCTCCCATTACTCTTCTGTCTTCCAGTGTCGTAAGGTGCATTTCCCGCAGCCTTTCCTCGTAACTCATGCCTCTTAGTTCTGGGACTAGTCTAGTGGCATACCTTTGGACTTTTTCCAGCTTCGTCTTGTGCTTGACAAGGCCGCACACTCCAGGATTGGTCTTACATATGTGGTGTACAAGATTCTGAATGATTCCTTACACAGGTTCCTGAACGCTGTTCTGATGTTAGCCAGCCTCGCATATGCCGCAGACGTTATTCTTTTTATGTGGGCTTCAGGAGACAGGTGTGATATCAACTCCTAGATCTTTCTCTCTGTTCGTTTCATTAAGTACTTCATCTCCTATTCTGTATCCGGCCTCCTATTTCCACCACCTAGTTTCATTACTTTGCATTTACTCGGGTTGAACTTCAACAGCCATTTGTTGGACCATTCACTCAGTCTGTCTAGGTCATCTTGTAGCCTCCTACTATCGTCCTCAGTTTCAATCCTCCTCATAATTTTTGCATCATCAGCAAACATTGAGAGAAACGATTCTATACCCTCTGGAAGATCATTTACATATATCAGAAACAGTATAGGTCCAAGGACTGACCCATGCGCTACTCCACTCGTAACGTCTCGCCAATCTGAGACCTCACCCCTCACACTGACTCGTTGTCTCCTGTTAATTAGGTACTCCTGTATCCAACGGAGTACCTTCCCTTTCACTCCAGCCTGCATCTCCAGTTTTTTCACTAGCCTCTTGTGTGGCACAGTGTCAAAGGCTTTCTGACAATCCAAAAATATGCAGTCTGCCCACCCTTCTCTTTCTTGCCTGGTCGTAGAATTCAAGTAACCCTGTGAGGCAGGACCTGCCATCCCTGAATCCATGTTGATGCTGTGTTACAAAGTTCTTTCGCTCCAGGTGCTCCACTAGCTTTCTTCGCACAATCTTCTCCATCAACTTGCATGGTATGCAGGTTAGGGACACTGGTCTGTAATTCAGTGCCTCCTGTCTCTCCCCTTTCTTGTATATCGGGATTACGTTAGCTGCTTTCCAAATTTCTGGCAGTTCCCCTGTTGCCAGTGATTTGTTATACACCATGGAGAGAGGGAGGCACAGTTCTTCTGCTCCTTCCTTTAGTATCCAAGGGGAGATTCCATCTGGACCTATAGCCTTTGTCACATCCAATTCTAGTAAACACTTCCTTACTTCCCCGCTGGTAATCTCAAACTCTTCCAGTGGTTCCTGGTTAACTATTCCCTCTCTTATCTCTGGGATTTCTCCTTGCTCTAAGGTGAAGACCTCCTGGAATTTCTTATTCAGTTCCTCACACACTTCCTTGTCGTTTGTAGTGAATCCTTCTGCCCCTAACCTTAATTTCATAACCTGTTCCTTTACTGTTGTTTTTCTCCTGATGTGGCTATGCAGCAATTTAGGCTGAGTCTTTGCCTTGCTTGCGATGTCATTTTCGTATTGTCTTTCTGCCTCTCTTCTCATCCTAACATATTCATTCCTGGCATTCTGGTATCTTTCTCTGCTCTCCAGTGTCCTGTTATTCCTATAGTTTCTCCATGCCCTTTTACTTTGCTGCTTAGCTAGCCTACATCTCTGATTAAACCATGGGTTTCTCATCTTCATTTCACTGTTTTCCTTTTGGACTGGGACAAACTTGTTTGCTGCATCCTTGCATTTTTGCGTGAT
>NC_091155.1:17315591-17350591 GCF_040958095.1 Procambarus clarkii
AGGATTCAGTAATATCTCTCTCTAGCCCACCTGTACATCTCCTGGCCAGATAATGCAATAGCTGTTATAAAATCAGTTTTTCGTAGTGTTTTATGTTTAAGTCCTTACAGAATGTGTGTGTTTGTGTTCCTGAGTGTGTGGGTGTATGTGTGTGTTTATTTACTATTTGTATTTGCTGAATCGAGCTATTAGCTCTTGGACCCCGCCTTTCTAAGCAATTTATTTTTCCTCCGTGTCTACTACATATATTTCTCTCTAAGACACACGCACACATCCCCAGGAAGCACAACGAAACAGCTGTCTAACTCCCAGGTATCTATTTACTGCTAGGTGAACGGAAGAAAAATGGTAATAGAGACTCTGCCCATTTGTTTCCGACTCGGCCGGGAATCGAACCCGGGACCTTTGGACTACGTCCCCTGTGCGCGGTCCACACAGCCGCAAGGTGCCTTGTGTGTATTCACCTAGTTGTGCTTGCGGGGGGTTGAGCTCTGCTCTTTCGGCCCGCCTCTCAACTGTTACTAACTACAATATATTTTTTTTCCACACACACTCATCCCCAGGAAGTTGCCCGTAACAGCTGTCTAACTCCTAGGTACCTATTTACTGCTAGGTAACAGAGGCCTCAGGGTAGAAAAAAATTCTGCCCACTTTTGTTTCTCTCCGGCGCCGGGAATCGAACCCGGCCACAGGATTTCGTGTCCAGCGTGGTATCCAGACAGCCACCTACGCCCGGTGTGTGTGTTTTTTTTTTTTTTTTTTGTGTGTGTGTGTGTGTGTGTGTGTGTGTGTGTGTGTGTGTGTGTGTGTGTGTGTGTGTGTGTGTGTGTGTGTGTGTGTGCGTGCGCGCGTGTGTTTGTGTGTGTGTGTGTGTGTGTGAGTGTGTGTGTGTGTGTGTGTGTGTGTGTGTGTGTGTGTGTGTGTGTGTGTGTGTAGTTTGCTCTGACTGTTTGGTTTTGCTTTATAAAGCAAGTTTTTAAATTTATGAATAGGTTTTCTCATTCCATGTACACTCTCACACTAATGTTCTTCCAGGCATCCCAGCGACTCATCTGAGGTTCCAGCTATCATCTAAGATCTCTCCTTCCTCCAGAACCTCTTGTAATTCCTTTCTCTCTCGTTTCCTCTTAAGAATTTGATGTAGCAATAGTCTCCAGTCCGACTATGTGTGTGATGAAGCCTGTTGTTTATACGGGAATGTGAAGCTCACCAAACCAACCACAGGCCGTCACGGGGACGTCCAGAGAGGAACATTACCATTGTGTGGATGTGTCGGGCGGCGGCTGGCGACGGACTGTAGCGTCGAGAGTGGCTTCTTCGCCTTATATACGCTCTTCTCGCTTCACCAACACAATACAATCAATTCCAGTCAGCCAATTTGTGATGAAACTAACTTGTGAGCATTTGCACAATTTCATAAATAAATGATATTTAGCCATCTGAAACACGGAATATTGTATAGGTGATTTATTTTACGAAATTAATGTTGTTTAATCTTTCATACGTTCGTGAATGGAAATTGAAGCAACAAATTATATCACTATCGTGTTAATCAACACATGTTTAGTCGTATGAACAATAGTAATATACAATAAAGTGGATGAAAATATTGGCAGGAAAAAGACGTTAACATGTTTGGTGGATTTTTTTTATTTATAATAAGGGTTCGCGAACCATAATCATAAAGGGAACTGAAGAAAACAAATTGAATCGAGAATTCAGCTCTTGGATTATCTGTGTGTGTGTGTGTGTGTGTGTGTGTGTGTGTGTGTTTTTGTGTGTGTGTACTCACGTAATTGTACTCACCTAATTGTGCTTGCGGGGGTTGAGCTTTGGCTTTTTGGTCCCGCCTTTCAACCGTCAACCAACTGATGTACAGGTTCCTGAGCCTACTGGGATCTATCATATAAGCATTTGAAACTGTGTATGGAGTCAGCCTGCACCACATCACTTCCTAGTGCATTTCATTTATTAAGCTACTCTGACACTGAAAAAGTTCTTTCTAATGTCTTTGTGGCTCATTTGGGTACTCAGCTTCCACCTGTGTTCCCTTGTGCGTGTACCACCTGTTTTAAATAGTCCAACCTTGTCTACACTGTCAATTCCCCTAAGAATTTTGTATGTGGTGATCATGTCTCCCCGAGCTCCTCTGTCTCCTCTGTCTCCTCAGCCTGTCCTCATAATTCATGCCTATTAGTTCTGGGACTAGCCTAGTGGCATACCTCTGAACTTTTTCCAGCTTTGTCTTGTGCTTGACTAGGTACGGGCTCCATGCTGGGGCTGAATACTCCAAGATTGGCCTTACATGTGTGATGTACAAGGTTATGAAGGATTCCTTATACAGGTTTCTGAAAGCTGTTGCGTGTGCGTGTGCGTGTGTGTGTGTGTGTGTGTAAATTTGTGTGAGTATGTGTGTGTGTGAGTGAGTGTGTGTGTGTGTATTCACCTAGTTATATTTCCCTAGTTGTTCTTGCGGGGGTTAATTGAGCTCTGCTCTCTCGACCCACCTCTCAACTGTCAATCAATGAACTGTAACTAACTACTAACAATTAATTTATATTTCCTCTCACACACACACCCAGGAAGCAGCTCCGTAATAGCTGTCTAACTCCCAGGTACCTATTTACTGCTGGTTAAAAGGAGCATCGGGGTGAAAGAAACTTTGCCCATTTGTTTCTGCCTGGTTAGTGAATCGAACCCAGGCCACAGAAGTATGAGTCCTACGCGCTGTCCGCTCAGCTACCAGACCCCTGTTTGTGTGTGTACTCACCTATTTGTACTCACCTATTTGAGCTTGCGGGGGTTGAGCTTTGGCTCTTTGGACCCGCCTCTCAACTGTCAATGAACTGGTGTACAGAGTCCTTAGCCTACTGGTCTCTATCATATCTTCATATGAAACTGTGTATGGAGTCCTCCACCACATCTCTGCCTAATGCATTCCGTCTGTTAACTACTCTGACACTGAAAAAATTCTTTCTAACGTCCCTATGGCTCATTTGGGTACTCAGTTTCCACCTGTGTCCCCTTGTTCGCGTACCGCCAGTGTTGAATAGTTTATCCTTGTCTACCCTGTCAATTTCCCTGAGGATTTTGCAGGTAGTGATCAGGTCTCCCCTCACTCTTCTGTTTTCCAGTGTCGTAAGGTGCATTTCCCGCAGCCTTTCCTCGTAACACATGCCTCTTAGTTCTGGAACTAGTCTAGTAGCATACCTCTGAACTTTTTCCAGCTTCGTCTTGTGCTTGACAAGGTACGGGCTCCATGCTAGGGCCGCATACTCCAGGATTGGTCTTCCGTATGTAGTATACAAGATTCTGAACGATTCTTTACACAGGTTCCAGAAGGCTGTTTTGATGTTAGCCAGCCTTGCATATGCCGCAGACGTAATTCTTTTTATGTGGGTTTCAGGTAACAGGTTTGGTGTGATCTGAATTCCTGGATCTATCTCTCTTTCCTTTTCATTAAGTACTTCATCTCCTATTCTGTATCTTGTGTCTGGCCTCCTGTTTCCACCGCTAAGTTTCATTGCTTTGCATTTACTCGGATTAAACTTTAGCAGCCATTTGTTGGACCATTCAGTCAGTCTGTCTAGGTCGTTCTGTAGCCTCCTACTATCATCCTCTGTTTCAATCCTCCCCATAATTTTTACATCATTAGCAAACATTGAGAGAATCGATTCTATACCCTCTGGGAGATCATTTACATGTATCAGAAACAGTATAGGTCCAAGGACTGACCCCTGCGGGACTCCACTTGTGACGTCACGCCAATCCGAGACCTCACCTCTCACAGTAACTCGTCTTCTGTTACTTAGGTACTCCCTTATCCAACGGAGTATCTTCCCTTTCACTCCAGCCTGCATCTCCAGCTTTTTCACTAGCCTCTTGTGTGGTAGTGTATCAAACTATCCCAAACTAGACTTGCCATCCCTGAACCCATGTTGATGCTGTGTTACAAAGTTCTTTTGCTCCAGATGTTCCACTAGCTTTCTTCGCACAATCTTCTCCATCAACATGCATGGTATGCAGGTTAGGGACACTGGCCTGTAGTTCAGTACCTCCTGTCTATCCCCTTTATTGTATATTGGAACTACATTAGTTGCTTTCCAAATTTCTGGCAGTTTCCCTGTTGCTAGTGATTTGTTATACACTATGGAGAGTGGCAGGCACAGGGCTTCGGCTCCTTCCCTTAGTATCCAAGGGGAGATTCCATCTGGGCCTATAGCCTTTGTCACATCCAACTCTAGTAAACACTTCTTTACTTCCCCGCTGGTAATCTCAAACTCTTCCAGTGGTTCCTGGTTAGCTATTCTCTCTCTTATCTCTGGAATCTGTCCTTGCTCGCAGGTGAAGACCTCCTGAAATTTCTTATTCAGTTCCTCACACACTTCCTTGTCGTTTGTAGTGAATCCTGACTCTATCCTTATATTCATTACCTGTAGTTGTTAACTACTCTGACACTGAAAAAATTCTTTCTAACGTCCCTATGGCTCATTTGGGTACTCAGTTTCCACCTGTGTCCCCTTGTTCGCGTACCGCCAGTGTTGAATAGTTTATCCTTGTCTACCCTGTCAATTTCCCTGAGGATTTTGCAGGTAGTGATCAGGTCTCCCCTCACTCTTCTGTTTTCCAGTGTCGTAAGGTGCATTTCCCGCAGCCTTTCCTCGTAACACATGCCTCTTAGTTCTGGAACTAGTCTAGTAGCATACCTCTGAACTTTTTCCAGCTTCGTCTTGTGCTTGACAAGGTACGGGCTCCATGCTAGGGCCACATACTCCAGGATTGGTCTTCCGTATGTAGTATACAAGATTCTGAACGATTCTTTACACAGGTTCCAGAAGGCTGTTTTGATGTTAGCCAGCCTTGCATATGCCGCAGACGTAATTCTTTTTATGTGGGTTTCAGGTAACAGGTTTGGTGTGATCTGAATTCCTGGATCTATCTCTCTTTCCTTTTCATTAAGTACTTCATCTCCTATTCTGTATCTTGTGTCTGGCCTCCTGTTTCCACCGCTAAGTTTCATTGCTTTGCATTTACTCGGATTAAACTTTAGCAGCCATTTGTTGGACCATTCAGTCAGTCTGTCTAGGTCGTTCTGTAGCCTCCTACTATCATCCTCTGTTTCAATCCTCCCCATAATTTTTACATCATTAGCAAACATTGAGAGAATCGATTCTATACCCTCTGGGAGATCATTTACATGTATCAGAAACAGTATAGGTCCAAGGACTGACCCCTGCGGGACTCCACTTGTGACGTCACGCCAATCCGAGACCTCACCTCTCACAGTAACTCGTCTTCTGTTACTTAGGTACTCCCTTATCCAACGGAGTATCTTCCCTTTCACTCCAGCCTGCATCTCCAGCTTTTTCACTAGCCTCTTGTGTGGTAGTGTATCAAACTATCCCAAACTAGACTTGCCATCCCTGAACCCATGTTGATGCTGTGTTACAAAGTTCTTTTGCTCCAGATGTTCCACTAGCTTTCTTCGCACAATCTTCTCCATCAACATGCATGGTATGCAGGTTAGGGACACTGGCCTGTAGTTCAGTACCTCCTGTCTATCCCCTTTATTGTATATTGGAACTACATTAGTTGCTTTCCAAATTTCTGGCAGTTTCCCTGTTGCTAGTGATTTGTTATACACTATGGAGAGTGGCAGGCACAGGGCTTCGGCTCCTTCCCTTAGTATCCAAGGGGAGATTCCATCTGGGCCTATAGCCTTTGTCACATCCAACTCTAGTAAACACTTCTTTACTTCCCCGCTGGTAATCTCAAACTCTTCCAGTGGTTCCTGGTTAGCTATTCTCTCTCTTATCTCTGGAATCTGTCCTTGCTCGCAGGTGAAGACCTCCTGAAATTTCTTATTCAGTTCCTCACACACTTCCTTGTCGTTTGTAGTGAATCCTGACTCTATCCTTATATTCATTACCTGTTCCTTTACTGTTGTTTTTCTCCTGATGTGGCTGTGCAGCAATTTAGGTTGAGTCTTTGTCTTGCTTGCGATGTCATTTTCGTATTGTCTTTCTGCCTCTCTTCTCATCCTGACATATTCATTCTTGGCACTCTGGTATCTTTCTCTGCTCTCAAGTGTCCAGTTATTCGTATAGTTTCTCCATGCCCTTTTACTTTGCTGCTTAGCTAGCCTACATCTCTGATTAAGCCATGGGTTTCTCATCTTCATTTCATTGTTTTCCTTTTGGACTGGGACAAACTTGTTTGCTGCTTCCCTGCACTTGTGCGTGTTGAAGTCCATCATGTCTTGGGCCGTCTATCCCCTGAGCTCTGTTTCCCTAGATATATCTGTTAGGAATTTTCTTAACTCCTCATAGTTTCCCTTTCGGAATTCCAGTTTTTTGTTTTCAGTACCCCTCCTCGAGTTCAATAACCCTTCCTCAACCAGATACTCAAACGCCAGTACATTGTGGTCCCTCATTCCTATTGGGGCCTCATATCTGATTTCCCTTATGTCAGAGTCGTTCAGAATGAAGACTAGGTCGAGTCTCGCCGGTTCATCGTTTCCTCTCATCCTAGTGGGTTCCCTGATATGTTGGCTTAGAAATTTTCTTGTCGCTACCTCCATTAGTTTGGCTCTCCGTGTATCCTCTCCTCCATGCGGCTCCTTGTTTTCCCAGTCTATTCTTCCGTGATTGAAGTCTCCATGATGAGCTGATGGGATCTATTTCTACAGGCAGCAGAGGCTACCTTCTCAATTATAGTGTTAACTGCCATGTTGTTGTTGTCATGCTCTTGCCTTGGTCTTCTGTCCTTTGGTGGAGGGTTATATATCACTGCTACTGCTACGTTTGGTCCTCACAATGTTATGGTGCCTGTTATGTAGTCTCTGAATCTCTCGCAGCCTGAGATGACCATCTCCTTGAAGCTCCCTTCCTTTCTCATTAGTAGGGCCACTCCACCTCCTCCCCGTCCTCCCTTTCTTTCTTTATTACAGTGTAGTCCTGGGGAAATACTGCATTCATTATGATGCCTGAGAGTTTTGTTTCTGTAAGCCCGATTACATCTGGGTTCACTTCTTGTGTTCTTTTCTGTAGTTCACTTGCCTTGCTGGTGATCCCTTCTATGTTCGAGTACATCACTCTGAAGCTGACTCTCTTCTGTCCTTTCACAGATCCTTTTGCTTCCCCTGAAGCAGGGAAACAGGGAGGGACCGCGATGGGAGGGGCCTATGAAGGGGGACCTGGGTGTTCTGGGGTGTGCGGGGGCTGGGAGGGTCTGGTACATAAAGGGTGGTGTAGGAGGGAGGGTTTGGGGGAGGGGGGGAAGAAAGAGAGCTTGGGGGTGGGTGAGCGAGGGAGTGTGTGTGTGTGTGTGTGTGTGTGTGTGTGTGTGTGTGTGTGTGTGTGTGTGTGTGTGTGTGTGTGTGTGTGTGTGTGTGTGTGTGTGTGTATTCACCTAGTTGTGTTTGCGGGGGTTGAGCTTTGCTCTTTCTGCCCGCCTCTCAACTGTCAATCAACTGTTTACTAACTACTTTTTTTCACACCAAACACACCCCAGGAAGCAGCCGGTGACAGCTGACTAACTTCCAGGTACCTATTTACTGCTAGCTAACAGGGGCATTCAGGGTGAAAGAAACTTTGTCCATTTGTTTCTGCCTGGTGCGGGAATCGAACCCGCGCCACAGAATTACGAATCCTGCGCGCTGTCCACCAGGCTACCAGACCCCCCTTCCCCTGTATTCACCTAATTGTGCTTGTGGGGGTTGAGCTCTGGCTTTTTGGTCCCGCCTCTCAACCGTCAATCAACTGGTGTACAGATTCCTGAGCCTACTGGGCTCTATCATACCTACACTTGAAACTGTGTATGGAGTCAGCCTCCACTACATCACTTCCTAATACATTCCATTTGTCAACCACTCTGACACTAAAAACGTTCTTTCTAATACCTCTGTGGCTCATTTGGGCACTCAGTTTCCACCTGTGTCCACTAGTGCGTGTGCCCCTTGTGTTAAATAACCTGTTTTTATCTATCCTGTCGATTCCCCTGAGAATCTTGAATGTGGTGATCATGTCCCCCCTAACTCTTCTGTCTTCCAACGAAGTGAGATTTAATTCCCGTAGTCTCTCCTCGTAGCTCATACCTCTCAGCTCGGGTACTAGTCTGGTGGCAAAACTTTGAACCTTTTCCTGTTTACTCCTATGCTTCACTAGATATGGACTCCATGCTGGAGCCGCATACTCTAGCGTGTGTGTGTGTAATTACCTAAGTGTAGTTACAGGATGAGAGCTACGCTCGTGGTGTCCCGTCTTCCCAGCACTCTTTCATATAACGCTTTGAAACTACTGACGGTCTTGGCCTCCACAACCTTCTCACCTAACTTGTTCCAACCGTCTACCACTCTGTGTGCGAAAGTGAATTTTCTTATATTTCTTCGGCATCTGTGTTTAGCTAGTTTATATCTATGACCTCTTGTTCTTAAAGTTCCAGGTCTCAGGAAATCTTCCCTATCGATTTTATCAATTCCTGTTATTATTTTGTATGTAGTGATCATATCACCTCTTTTTCTTATGTCTTCTAGTTTTGGCATATTTAATGCCTCTAACCTCTCTTCGTAGCTCTTGCCCTTCAGTTCTGGGAGCCACTTAGTAGCATGTCTTTGCACCTTTTCCAGTTTGTTGATGTGCTTCTTAAGATATGGGCACCACACAACCGCTGCATATTCTAGCTTTGGCCTAACAAATGTCATGAACAATTTCTTTAGTATATCGCCATCCATGTATTTAAAACAATTCTGAAGTTAGAAAGTGTGGCATAGGCTCCTCGCACAATATTCTTTATGTGGTCCTCAGGTGATAGTTTTCTATCTAGAATCACCCCTAGACCTCTTTCTTTATCAGAATTCTTTAAAGATTTCTCACATAATATATAGGTTGTGTGGGATCTATGTTCTCCTATTCCACATTCCATAACATGGCATTTATTAACATTAAATTCCATTTGCCAAGTGGTGCTCCATATACTTATTTTGTCCAGGTCATCTTGAAGGGCATGACAATCATCTAAATTTCTTATCCTTTCTATTATCTTAGCATCATCAGCAAACATGTTCATATAATTCTGTATACAACTGGTAGATCAATTATGTAGACAATAAACATCACTAGTGCAAGAACTGAACCCTGTAGTACTCTACTTGTGTGTGTGTGTGTGTGGTGGGGGTGGGGGGGGGGGGGATGAAATTCATATTGTCATTGTAGGCACTGATTCCCTCACCTAAAAAAAATTGAATTCAGTTATTTGTTCAAATTTCTACCTTCTATGACTATGGTGATAATATAGGTAAAGCGACTAGGCAGGAAAAACTGTATTTCATTCTCTCTTTATTTAGAAATAATTAAATATAAACATTTATCTCTCCTGTTGTTTTTGGCGAAGGAAGTTCACACTAAGGGCCTCAGGGCAGGACAAACCGGAAGTCCCTGGGTGAGTACTTCCGGGTCCTTTGGAGGATGTTGGTCGGTTACTTCCCGTACCCTCCTCCATGACCACCACCATAGCCGCCGCCGCCACCACCACCATGGCCACCACCGTATCCACCGCCGCCGTAGCCACCACCGCCATGGCCGCCGCCTCCGTAGCCGCCGCCGCCACCATATCCACCGCCGCCACCATATCCACCACCTTTAGGGCCTGCGAGATTGAAGTTGTTGTTTGATGTTCCACCAACACCTCCGTGTCCTCCGCCTCCGTAGCCACCACCTCCGTGTCCACCTCCTCCGTAGCCACCACCTCCGTGTCCTCCGCCTCCACCGTGTCCTCCACCACCGTAGCCTCCGCCCCCATATCCTCCTCCGTGTCCACCACCACCTCCGTGTCCACCAGATTGAGCCACGGAGGCCAGAAGAGCCACGCCCAGAAGAGACAAAATCACCTTCTGAAAAATGTATCGTAGACGTTAACAACACAAAAGTTGTTTCAACGAAGAAAAAACATAAAAATTTAATCATAATAAAATATAATTACACAGTTGTGTGACGTTTGACTGATGTTTACATACAAATTTATTGTTTCAACAAAATCAGGACGAAACAATCTCTCTCTCATACACACACACACACACACACACACACACACACACACACACACACACACACACACACACACACACACACACACACACACCTGACACCATACACCAGAGACAACATGCACCAGACACTTGACACTTGAGGCCGCAAGTTAGAGACAGCAGTCTTTTATTAACCAATTTACAAATCCTAGAGATAAACAAATATAAATGATTAAAGTTTAAATAATGCTTTGAACCAAGCACAAATGTTAACAGGACAATATTAACATTCAACTATATGTCCAGTTATTTGTGGGAAACTCCTGGATGGTTAAAAGAGGAGTTTCAGATGTCTCAACCTTACCAGAGGTGAGGTTGAGACATCTGCCTTGCAGAGCTCCTTCGGCCCGCCTCTCAACTGTTCCTAACTACAATTAATTTTTTTCCACACACACTCATCCCCAGGAAGTTGCCCGTAACAGCTGTCTAACTTCCAGGTACCTATTTACTGCTAGGTAACAGAGGCCTCAGGGTTAAAAAATTCTGCCCACTTTTGTTTCTCTCCGGCACCGGGAATCGAACCCGGGCCACAGGATTTCGTGCCAGCGTGGTATCCACACAGCCACCGACGCCCGGTGTGTGTGTGTGTGTGTGTGTGTGTGTGTGTGTGTGTGTGTGTGTGTGTGTGTGTGTGTGTGTGTGTGTGTGTGTGTGTGTGTGTGTGTGTGTGTGTGTGTGTGTGTTTGTGTGAGTGAGTGTATAGTTTGCTCTGACTGTTTGGTTTTGCTTCATAAAGCAAGTTCTTAAATTTATGAATAGGTTTTCTCATTCCATATACACTCTCACACTAATGTTCTTCCAGGCATCCCAACGACACATCTGAGGTTCCAGCTATCACCTAAGGTCTCTTCTTCCTCCAGAACCTCTTGTAATTCCTTTCTCTCTCGTATCCTCTAAGAATTTGATGTGGCAATAGTCTCCAGTCCGACTATGTGTGTGATGAAGCCTGTTGTTTATACGGGAATGTGAAGCTCACCAAACCAACCACAGGCCGTCACGGGGACGTCCAGAGAGGAACATTACCATTGTGTGGATGTGTCGGGCGGCGGCTGGCGACGGACTGTAGCGTCGAGAGTGGCTTCCTCGCCTTAAATACGCTCTTCTCGCTTCACCAACACAATACAATCAATTCCAGTCAGCCAATTTGTGATGAAACTAACTTGTGAGCATTTGCACAATTTCATAAATATATGTTATTTAGCCATCTGAATCACGGAATATTATATTTGTGATATGTGTTATGATATCAGTGTTGTTTAATCTTTCGTGCTTTCGTGAATAGAAATTTTAGCAGCAAATTACATCAGTATCGTGTAAATAAACACATCTTTAGTAGTACGAATAATACAATTCAGTGGATGGAAATATATAGACACGAAAAGGATGGTTACGCATTTATTTCAAAAACAATGAATTTATAATAAGGGTTCGTGAAACATAGGCATAGAGGAAACTGCATAAGACTTATTGGCCTATATATATATATATATATATATATATATATATATATATATATATATATATATATATATATATATATATATATGTATATATATATATATAAATATATATATATATATATATATATATATATATATATGTATATATATATATATAAATATATATATATATATATATATATATATATATATATATATATATAAATATATATATATATATATATATATATATATATATATATATATATATATATATATATATATATATATATATATATATATATATATATATATATATATATATATATATATATATATATATATGACCGAAAAAGTAAGATTAACAATTCTAACACGAATTTTCTCTATGTTTCTTATATTTCTTTTCACTGTTGATGGTAACTGAAAAAACAATTCTCCAAAATTCATTTTTATTTCTAGTCTGACGCGATACTTGAACGCATTTCGTATAACTTATTACATTTTCAAAGACTTTAATTTACACACACACAACTATAACTGAACAGAGTTCAAACAGCTTCGATTTTATATCTGCATTTGGGTGAGGTGATATGTTACAACAGTTTTGGATGAGGTGAAAACAAACTTTCAACACAAGACAGAACACGAAACAATGGGTATAATATTTTGTAAGTTAAAGGGAAGAATGGAAGTAGCTGCAAAGGGCCTATTGGCCCATCTTTCTTGATGCTTCTATATTGGTATGGAGTCTTGAAGTGGGTAGAATATAGTTGTGCATTAATTGGCTGTTGATTGCTGGTGGCGACTTCTTAATGTGTAGTGCCTCGCAAATATCAAGCCGCCTGCTATCGCTGTATCTATCGATGATTTCCGTGTTTTTTGTTTAGACTTCTCTGGTGATGGTCTGGTTGTGGGAAGAGATTATATGCTCCTTAATGGAGCCCTGTTGCTTATGCATCGTTAATCGCCTGGAAAGAGATGTTGTTGTCTTGCCTATATACTGAATTCTTTCAAGCTTACAGTCCCCAAGTGGGCATTTGAAGGCATAGACGACATAGGAAACAGACATAGGAATGTGTCTCAATGCCAACAGTGACTGCCCAGACAGGTACAAGAGGAGTGTCGTTAACGCTTGTGTCGACCGTGCTCTCAGCCACAGCTCAGGATGGAAGCAAGTCGATGAAGAACTCTGTAGGGTAAGGCAGGTCCTAGTCAACAACGGCTTCTCCAATGGTTTCGTTGAAGACATCATAAGAAGGAAAGTGGAACGCCATGCAACCTCTGAAGAGACAACTAACACAACACCTATACCCCCTATTAGACTATTTTACAGGAACTTCTTTTCCACAGCTCATAAAACGGAGGAAAGGGTCCTGAAAGATATTGTTAATAGAAACGTTATCCCTACAGACAAAAATCAGAAGATACAATTGACAATTTACTATAAAACCAAGAAAACGGCCAACCTACTCATGAGTAACTCTCCAGACACAAAGTAGAACGCTTTAAAAGAGACCAATGTCGTCTATGACTTCAAATGCCCACTTGGGACTGTAAGCCTCAAAGAATTCAGTATATAGGCAAGACAACAACATCTCTTTCCAGGCGATTAACGATGCATAAGCAACAGGGCTCCATTAAGGAACATATAATCTCTTCCCACAACCAGACCATCACCAGAGAAGTCTTAACAAAAAACACGGAAATCATCGATAGATACAGCGATAGCAGGAGGCTTGATATCTGCGAGGCACTACACATCAAGAAGTCGACACCAGTAATCAACAGCCAATTAATACACAACTATATTCTACCCTCTTCAAGACTCCGCACCAATATAGAAGCATCAAGAAAGATGGGCCAATAGGCCCTTTGCAGCTACTTCCATTCTTCCCTTTAACTTAGAAAATATTATACCCATTGTTTCGTGTTCTGTCTTGTGTTGAAAGTTTGTTTTCACCTCATCCAAAACTGTTGTAACATATCACCTCACCCAAATGCAGGTATAAAATCGAAGCTGTTTAAACTCTGTTTAGTTATAGTTGTGTGTGTGTAAACTAAAGTCTTTGAAAATGTAATAAGTTTTACGAAACGCGCTCAAGTGTCGCGTGAGACTAGAAATAAAAATGAATTTTGGAGAATGGATTTTTCAGTTACCATCAGCAGTGAAAAGAAATATAAGAAATATTGAGAAAATTCATGTTAGAATTATTAATCTTACTTTTTCGGTCATATTTAATAATATAAAAATATATATATATGCCTTGCCGCCCCTATCTCCACCGAGTACCGCTGTATTTGCGGCCATGCACGGGCAGACCAACACGGCAGCCATGGTCTCATCTGCCGTAAGACACAGGGAAAGATTGCCAGACATGAAGAAGTCAATGACATCATCAAGAGATGTTTGGCTACAGCTGGGTGTCCAGCACAAAGGGAACCTCAGTTGTGCAGACCTGACAACAGCCAAAAACGCCCAGATGGAGTCACCCTGCAGCCGTGGAGGGAAGGTAAACAGGTCGTGTGGGACTACACGTGTGCATCCACATTGGCTGATACCTATTTACATTACAGCTTAGCGGAGGGAGGCGGGGCAGCCACCTTCAAGGAGACCCAGAAAATCAACAAGTACAGAGACCTAGAACGTTGTTACAGGTTCGTGCCGATAGGCTCTGAGACTCTGGGCGCCTGGGGTAAATGTGCACTTATGTTCCTGAAGGAGCTGGGCGAGGAATTCATTGGGAAGACTAGAGACCCACGAGCAGCCAGTTTGCCGGAATAACGCAGTCCACGTCATAAAGTTCGTTCTGTATTAGTAAGGCTTCCGTCGTTTTCTCTTCTGACCTGAAGAAATGAACTGGCAATAAGTTTTCTTCAACTATTTTTTATGAGAATATAAATTTTTCAGATGACATGGAAGTGGGTATCGTCAGTTTTTTTCGGCTGGCACAGTGTTTACATTACCACTATAAAAGAGTGATACATTAAAAATATTAGTTTTAATTCTACTCAGAGAATAACATTACACATTGCGTCATCTGTTATCTCAGTTTTATTCGCTGGTCTTTCTTCTCTGATATATTTTGGTTTTCATTACTATCGATTAATTTCAACAGATTTTATCTTTGTATTTATGCAAGTGTTAAGTAATATATATTCCTTAAGACGATGCTAAACACCTATCCCACCAGGTGACGTCAGACACCTATCCCACCAGGTGACGTCAGACACCTATGCCACCAGGTGACGTCAGACACCTATCCCACCAGGTGACGTCAGACACCTATCCCACCAGGTGACGTCAGACACCTATCCCACCAGGTGACGTCAGACACCTATCCCACCAGGTGACGTCAGACACCTATCCCACCAGGTGACGTCAGACACCTATCCCACCAGGTGACGTCAGACACCTATCCCACCAGGTGACGTCAGACACCTATCCCACCAGGTGACGTCAGACACCTATCCCACCAGGTGACGTCAGACACCTATCCCACCAGGTGACGGCAGACACCTATCCCACCAGGTGACGGCAGACACCTATCCCACCAGGTGACGTCAGACACCTATCCCACCAGGTGAGGGCAGACACCCATCCCACCAGGTGAGGGCAGACACCTATCCCACCTGATGACTCTAGACAGCTATCCATCCTTACGACGCCATACACCTATTCGGCATTTTTCTTGGATAAGTATCATTGCTAATTACTTACGCTTTGTCATCTGCGCTAAAGACCCTTCAAAACTGTGAAAGAGCATCAGGTTCGACGCAGATCGAGCTTTGACCACATGCAGACGATGAATCACAATAACGTGGCTGATGATATGATGACCAAACCACATACACATACCACATACCACAAACCACATACCAGATGATGGAGAAACGACGACGTTTCGGTCCGTCCCGGACCATTGTCAAGTCGTATCACATGAGACTTGATAATATTCCAGAACGGACCGAAACGTCGTCGTCCCTTTATCTTCTGGTGTGTGGTTTGGTCATCACAGTTTTGACCATAGCAAAAACAATATATTTTATAGTTAGAAATTAACACTGAACACGAAAATACTTTTTTCTTTTGCTCGAGAACGAAAAAGTAAAAAATCTTTAAGGTAATGAAGGATTTCGTTATTGTCTATAACGTAGCGTAACTCAAACTATCCCGGAAGTAACGCTTCCGCCTCTCATGTCCAGTAGACAATATTGTATATGATCATCACCGGTGATTACGACAAAAAGAATAGCTTCGTTCTCATGCAGTGAAGCGTTGAACTTGTCTCTTATCATGAGTTTGACAGGCAGTCATTTGTACCCACTTTCTTATTTTCTTAACATCTAGGGATCTGTAGGGTTGCCACGCTGATCCTTGCTTAACCAATGTAGACCAAGTTCTTATGTTTAATCTCGATAGACGTATTTAGTTTTCATTTGTATACATATTTTACACATTCTTCTACAAACACCCAGGCACACACACACAGACACACACACACATACACATACACACACACACACACACACACACACACACACACACACACACACACACACACACACACACACACACACACACACACACACACACACACACACAATCTTGTATATAAATTCCGAATCATAATTCAGACTCTTGTACACCATATATGTAAGACCAATCCTGGAGTATGTGGCCCCAACATGGAGCCCGTACCTTGTCAAGCACAAGACGAAGCTGGAAAAAGTTCAAAGGTATGCCACTAGACTAGTCCCAGAACTAAGAGGCATGAGTTACGAGGAAAGGCTGCGGGAAATGCACCTTACGACACTGGAAGACAGGAGAGTAAGAGGAGACATGATCACAACCTACAAAATCATTAGGGGAATCGACCGGGTAAACAAGGATGAAATATTCAACACTGGTGGTACGCAAACAAGGGGACACAGGTGGAAACTGAGTACCCACATGAGCCACAGGGACGTTAGAAAGAACTTTTTCAGTGTCAGAGTAGTTAACAAATGGAATGCATTAGGCAGTGATGTGGTGGAGGCTGACTCCATACACAGTTTCAAATGTAAATATGATAGAGCCCAGTAGGCTCAGGAATCTGTACACCAGTTGATTGACAGTTGAGAGGCGGGACCAAAGACCCAAAGCTCAACTCCAGCAAGCACAAATAGGTGTGTACAAATAGGTTAGCACACACACACACACACACACACACACACACACACACACACACACACACACACACACACACACACACACACACACACCCCAGATCCCAAAGATCCCAAAGGTCCCCCCCAGAAAAGAAGCAGAAGAGAGTCAGTTTCAGGGTGATGTACTCAAACATAGATGGGATCACAAGCAAGACAAGTGAACTAAGGGAAAGAGCACAAGAAGTTAACCCAGATGTAATCGGACTCACTGAAACAAAACTCTCTGGAATCATAACGAATGCCGTGTTTCCCCAGGAGTATACAGTAATAAGGAAAGAGAGGGAAGGTAGAGGAGGAGGCGGAGTGGCCCTACTCATGAGAAGGGAATGGAGTTTTAAGGAGATGGCCATCCCGGGCTGTGAGGAGTTCAGAGACTACATAGCAGGCACCATAACAATGGGAGGACCAAGAATAGTAGTAGCAGTAATATACAACCCTCCACCAAATGACAGGAGACCCAGTCAAGAGTATGAAAACAACAACAAGGCAGTTAACACTATAATTGAGAGGGCAGCCTCTGCTGCCTGTAGAAATAGATCCCACCTGCTCATCATGGGCGACTTCAATCACGGAAAGATTGACTGGGAGAACAAGGAACCGCATGGAGGCGAGGATACGTGGAGAGCCAAACTATTGGAGGTGGTGACAAGCAACTTTTTAACGCAGCATGTCGGAGAACCCACAAGGATGAGAGGCAATGACGAACCAGCGAGACTCGACCTAGTCTTCACTCTGAACGACTCCGACATAAGAGAAATCGGTTTTGAGGACCCAGTAGGAATGAGCGACCACAGTGTACTGGTGTTTGAGTACTTGATTGAAGAAGGGTTATTGAACTCGAGGAGGGATACCGAAACCAAAAGGTTAGCATACCGAAAGGGAAACTATGAGGGGATAAGAAAATTCCTAACAGATATAGCATGGGAAACAGAGCTCAGGGGAAAGACGGCCCAAGATATGATGGATTACATCACGCAGAAGTGCAAGGACGCAGCAAACAAGTTTGTCCCAGTCCAAAAGGAAAACAGAGAAATGAAGATGAGAAACCCATGGTTTAATCAAAGATGTAGGCTAGCTAAGCAGCAAAGTAAAAGGGCATGGAGAAACTATAGGAATAACAGGACACTGGAGAGCAGAGAAAGATACCAGAATGCCAGGAATGAATATGTCAGGATGAGAAGAGAGGCAGAAAGACAATACGAAAATGACATCGCAAGCAAGGCAAAGACTCAGCCTAAATTGTTGCATAGCCACATTAGGAGAAAAACAACAGTAAAGGAACAGGTTATGAGATTAAGGATAGGGGCGGAAGGATTCACTACAAATGACAAGGAAGTGTGTGAGGAATTGAATAAGAAATTCCAGGAGGTCTTCACCTTAGAACAAGGAGAAATTCCAGAGGTAAGTGAGGGAATAGCTAACCAGGAACCACTGGAAGAGTTTGAGATTACCAGTGGGGAAGTAAGGAAGTGTTTACTAGAGTTGGACGTGACGAAGGCTATAGGCCCAGATGGAATCTCCCCTTGGGTTCTAAAGGAAGGAGCAAGAGAACTGAGCCTACCACTCTCCATAGTGTATAACAAATCACTGGCAACAGGGGAACTGCCAGATATTTGGAAAGCAGCTAACGTAGTCCCGATATACAAGAAAGGGGATAGACAGGAGGCACTGAACTACAGGCCAGTGTCCCTAACCTGCATACCATGCAAGCTGATGGAGAAGATTGTGCGAAAAAAACTAGTGGAGCATCTGGAGCGAAAGAACTTTGTAACACAGCATCAACATGGGTTCAGGGATGGCAGGTCCTGCCTCACAGGGTTACTTGAATTCTACGACCAGGCAACAAAAATAAGGCAAGAAAGAGAAGGGTGGGCAGACTGCATATTTTTGGATTGTCAGAAAGCCTTTGATACAGTGCCACACAAGAGGCTAGTGCGAAAGTTGGAGATGCAGGCTGGAGTGAGAGGGAAGGTACTCCGGTGGATAGAGGAATACCTAAGCAACAGGAGACAACGAGTCTGTGTGAGGGGTGAAGTCTCAGATTGGCGAGACGTCACAAGTGGAGTCCCGCAGGGGTCAGTCCTCGGACCTATACTGTTTCTGGTATATGTAAATGATCTCCCAGAGGGTATAGATTCGTTCCTCTCAATGTTTGCCGACGATGCAAAAATTATGAGGAGGATTGAAACAGAGGATGATAGTAGGAGGCTACAAGATGACCTGGATAGACTGAGTGAATGGTCCAACAAATGGCTGTTGAAGTTCAACCCGAGTAAATGCAAAGTAATGAAACTAGGCAGTGGAAACAGGAGGCCAGGCACAGGATACAGAATAGGAGATGAAGTACTTAATGAAACAGACAGAGAGAAAGATCTAGGAGTTGATATCACACCAAACCTGTCTCCTGAAGCCCACATAAAGAGAATAACGTCTGCGGCATATGCGAGGCTGGCTAACATCAGAACGGCGTTCAGGAACCTGTGTAAGGAATCATTCAGAATCTTGTACACCACATATGTAAGACCAATCCTGGAGTATGCGGCCCCAGCATGGAGCCCGTACCTTGTCAAGCACAAGACGAAGCTGGAAAAAGTCCAAAGGTATGCTACTAGACTAGTCCCAGAACTAAGAGGCATGAGTTATGAGGAAAGGCTGCGGGAAATGCACCTCACGACACTGGAAGACAGAAGAGTAAGGGGGGACATGATCACAACCTACAAAATCCTCAGGGGAATCGACCGGGTAAACAAGGACGAACTTTTCAACACTGGTGGGACGCGAACTAGGGGACACAGGTGGAAGCTGAGTACCCAAATGAGCCACAGAGACGTTAGAAAGAACTTTTTCAGTGTCAGAGTAGTTAGCAAATGGAATGCATTAGGAAGTGATGTGGTGGAGGCTGACTCCATTCACAGTTTCAAATGTAGATATGATAGAGCCCAATAGGCTCAGGAATCTGTACACCAGTTGATTGACGGTTGAGAGGCGGGACCAAAGAGCCAGAGCTCAACCCCCGCAAGCACAATTAGGTGAGTACAATTAGGTGAGTACACACACACACATTCAGCCGGCCGGCCGAGCGGATAGCACGCTGTACACATGATCCTGTGATCTCGGGTTCGATCCCGGGCGCCGGAAAGAAACGATGGGCAGAGTTTTTTTTCACCCTATGCCCCTGTTACCTTGCAGTAAATAGGGACCTGGGAGTTAGTCAGCTGTCACGGGCTGCTTCCTGGTGTGAGTGTGTGTGTTGGGTGTGGGGGAAAAAATAGTAGTAGTAGAAACAGTTGATTGATAGTTGAGAGGCGGACCGAAAGAGCAGAGCTAAACCCCCGCAAGCACAACTAGGTGAATACACATACACGTGAAGTGGGGTGCGCACAAGCCGCGCATCCCCCCCCCTCCCCCCCCCCAGCCACAGGGCATGGCGAGAAGGCACCCCTAAGCATACCTAATTCCTTATCAAACATAAACTAAAATACACATAAATCGCAGATTTCATCACAACCCACAAGAGTTAAGATGATAATAATAACACACAATAATAACATGAAAAGGAGAGAGACATTAGAGTGGTGAGATGTCACCAGCGGTGTCCCACAGGGCTCTGTACTTGGAGCCATTCTGATACTAATATGTAAATGATCTTCCAGAGGGTATAGACTGATTCTTCTCAATGTTTGCTGATGATGCAAAAATTATGAGAAGAATCAAGACAAATGAAGATAGACAGAGACTACAGGATGTCCTGGATGACCTGGACAAACTGGAGGAATGGTCTAGAAAATGGCTGCTAAAGTTCAACTCATGAAAGTGAAAAGTAATGAAATTAGGCGAAGGGAGCAAAAGGCTGAACACAAGGTACCATCTGGGAGGTGAAATCCTGCAAGAGTCAAATAGAGAGAAAGATCTGGGGGTTAATATTACACCGAACCTGTCCCCAGAGGCCCACATCAAAAGGATATCATCAGTGGCATATGCTAGGTTGGCCAACATAAGAACTGCCTTTAGAAACTTGTGTAAGGAATCGTTCTGGACCCTGTATACCACTTATGTCAGACAAATCTTGGAATATGCAGCTCCTGACTTGAGTCCATATCTAGTTAAACACAAGACAAATTTAGAGATGATTCAGCGGTATGCCAGCAGATTTATCCAGGAATAAAGAGGTATGAGCTACGAGGAAAGGCTGAAGGAGCTGAATCTCACGTCCCTAGAAAACAGAAGAGTAAGGGGAGACATGATAACCACCTAAAAAATTCTCAAGGGAATTGACAGGGCGGACAGAGACAAACTTTTCAGCACGGGTGGAACACGAACAATGGGACACAGGTGGAAACTTAGTACCCAAATGAGCCACAGAGACGGTAGAAATTTTTTTTTCAGTGTCAGTAGTTAGTAAATGGAATGCACTAGGAAGTGATGCAGTGGAGGCTGGAAGCACATATAAATAGGATAACGACAGCAGCGTACTCTACACTGGCAAAGCTAGAACATCATTCAGAAACCTAAGTAAGGAGACATTTAGGGCGCTTTACACTGCCTACGTGAGGCCAGTCTTAGAGTATGCCGCCTCACCATGGAATCCCCATCTGAAGAAGCATACAAGGAACCTGGAAAAGGTTCAGAGGTTTTCAACGAGACTCGTCCAAGATTTACGAGGGATGGGGTATAAGGAGCGCCTGAAGAAACTGTGCCTTACGACACTTGAAAAAAAGAAGGGAGAGGGGGGGGGGACATGATAGGAACGTATTAAATACTTAGGGTGATTGACAGAGTGGACATAGACGAAATGTTCACACGGAAATAGTAACAGAACGAGGAGACATGGGTGGAAGCTGGAAAATCAGATGAGTAACAGGGATGTTAGGAAGTTTTCTTTTAGCGTGAGAGTAGTGGAAAAATGGAATGCACTTAAGGAACAGGTTGTGGAAGCAAATACTATTCATAATTTAAAAATAGGTATTATAGGGAAATGGGGCCGGAGTCATTGCTGTAAACAACCGTTGTTCGAAAGACGGGATCCAACAGTCAATGTTTGATCCTGAAGACACAAATAGGTGAGCACACACACACACACACGCACACACACACACACACACGACCCAGCATGGAGCCCGTACCTTGTGAAGCACAAGGCGAAGCTTGAAAAAGTCCAAAGGTATGCCACTAGACTAGTCCCAGAACAAAGAGGCATGAGTTACGAGGAAAGGCTGCGGGAAATGCACCTCACGACACTGGAAGACAGAAGAGTAAGGGGAGACATGATCACGACCTACAAAGTTGTCAGAGAAATTGACAGGTTAGATAAAGATAAACTGTTTAACACAGGTGGTACGCGATCAAGGGGACACAGGTGGGAAACTGAGTACCCAAATGAGTCACAGGGGAAGTTAGAAAAAACTTTTTCAGTGTCAGAATAGTTAACAGGTGGAATGCATTAGGCAGTGATGTGGTGGAGGCTGACTCCATACACATTTTCAAACGTAGATATGATAGAGCCCAGTAGGCTCAGGAATCTGTACACCAGTTAATTGACTGTGTCGAGGCGGGACCAAAGAGCCAGAGCTCAACAACCGCAAGCACAAATAGGTGAGTACACACACACATACACACAGATCCTAATATCCCAGGTTCGATTCCCGGCGCTGGCAGAAAATATGGGCTGAATTTCTTTCACTCTGGTGCCACTGTTCACCTAGCAGTAAATAGGTACCTGGGAGTTAGACTGCTACTACGCGCTGCTTTATGGGGTTGTACTCACCAAGTTGTGCTTGCGGGGGTTGAGGTCTGCTCTTTCGGTCCGCCTTTGAACTGTTACTAACTATTAACAAATTTTTTTTCACACACACACCAAAGAGGCAGCATGTAACAGCAGTCTAACTCCCAGGTACCTATTTACTGCTAGGTAACAGGGGCATGAGGGTGAAAGAAACTCTGCCCATTTGTCTCTGAGGGCGCTGTGAATCGAACCTGGGCCACAGGATTACGAGTCCCGCTCGCTGTCCACTCAGCTACCAGAAATTATAGTATTATTAGGGTAGATAAAGACAAACTTAACACAAGGGGCACACGCACTAGGGAAAACAGGTGGAAATTATGTGCCCAAATGATTCACAGAGATATTAGAAAGAACCTTTTTTAGTGTGAGAGTAGTTAACAGATGGAATGTTGACCAATCCACACACTAGAAAATGAAGGGACGACGACGTTTCGGTCCGTCCTGGATCATTCTCAAGTCGATTGACAATGGTCCAGGAAGGACCGTAACGTCGTCGTCCCTTCATTTTCTAGTGTGTGGATTGGTCAACATTTTTCCGCCACGTTATTGTGACTCATCGCCTGCAGATGAAATGCATTAGGAAGTGATGTGGTGTAGGCTGACTCCGTACACAGTTTCAAGTGTAGATATGACAGAGCCCAATAGGCTCAGGAACCTGTACACCAGTTGATTGACAGTTGAGAGGCGGAACCAAAGAGCCAAGGCTCAACCCTCGTAAGCACAACTAGGTGAGTACACACACACACAAGGGTGTGTGTAACACAAGGGGCACACGCACAAGGGGACACAGGTGGAAACTGAGTGCCCAAATGAGCCACAGAGAATATTAGAAAGAACTTTTTTAGTGTCAGAGTGGTTGACAAATGGAATGCATTACGAAGTGATGTGGTGGAGGCTGACTCCATACACAGTTTCAAGTGTAGATATGATAGAGCCCAATAGGCTCAGGAACCTGTACACCTTTTGACTGACGGTTGAGAGGCGGGACCAAAGAGCCAGAGCTCAACCCCCGCAACCACAACTTGGTGAGTACACACACACACACACATCTGTACACCAGTTGATTGACAGTTGAGAGGCGGGACCAAAGAGCCAGAGTTCATCCCCCGCAAGCACAAATAGGCGAGTACACACTGGTGGCCCTGGTGACTGAGTGGATAGCACGCTGGATACGTAATCCTCTGGACCGGGATTCGATTCCCGGCGCCGGAGGAAACAGAAGTGCAGAGTTTCTTTCACCCTGATTACCTTGCAGTAAATTAGTACCTGGGAGTTAGACAGCTGTTACGGGCTGTTTCCTGGAGTTGTGCCGAAAGAGCAGAGCTCAACCCCCGCAAGCACAAATAAGTGAATACAATTAGGTGAATACACACACACACACACACACACACACACACACACACACACACACACACACACACACACACACACACACACAGACACACACACACACACACACACACACTCATTAAAGTACCTGTAACCCATGAACGACTACTGTTCCAGAGCTGAAAGTAGATGAATAATAACTTTACCAGCGACAGAAGAAAAACAATGGTCGCCAGACCGCCGCAACAGGAAGTCCGAGACTAATCACATGACACATCATTACGAAGCGAAACATTTGTCACGTCTGAGGTGAAATATTCCACGGTTACACACTGCTTCATCTCAGGCGTAGCCGCTGTTAAGGTCATGTCACTCACAAAGTAAGTGATTGTTTTGTTTCCACCAATCCCCACCCCTTTCCAAGGAAGGCTTCCCCTCTAATGCCCTTTCTCTCTGAGACTACCCTCTTCTCCAAGGAAATACTTCCCCTCCAAGACTCCCGCACCCTCATAGGGGAGTGGATAAGATAACGTCCCTCACAAAGTTAACAGAGAAGGCATAATCTGGAAGACTATAAAAGGCAAAACCTTAGCCTTCCAGAATCTAAAATATATAAACAATGTTACATTGACTATGGTAGATTTTTAGAGCAGGTGGGAAGTGGTGATAGATATCTCGATGCAGAGAACAAGTCACAATAGCGTGGCTGAAATAATCATCCAACACACAGAGAAACATTTAATGAGGGTTATGACGAGTTTTATTATTATTATTAACATCTTTATTGACAAAATTAATTACAATTTTGCCTAATCTGAGGATTTTGATAAAGCCTTATTAAAGTGAGGATAATGTTGGTATTCACTGTCACGCAGGACAGAGTATAATCAGTTGTGTTAGGGCGTATGACAGCTGGGTGGCCAGCACTTCGGATTCGTGGTCCAGAGGTTCCGGGTTCGATCCCCGGTATAGGCAGAGACAAATGGGCAAAATGTTTCTTTCACCCTGATGTCCCTGTTACATAGCAGTAAATAGGTACCTGGGAGCTAGACAGCTTCTACGGGCTGCTTCCTGGGGGTGTGTGTAATAAAAAGGAGGTCTGGTCGAGGACCGGGCCGCGGGGACGCTAAGCCCCAAAATCATCTCAAGATAATCTCAAGAAGGCTTCAGCTACAATTAATAAAACTTTTCCTGGCTTATTCTTCTTTTACATTTATTAATAATGCTTATGTTACCATTATTAATATTTTAGCAAATATTATTACTGAGTTTAATATTATTACTGATTATTTGTACGTATCTTTTTATTTTATTATTGAAGGCTTTTATTGCAAATATCTTTTTTACAGTATATAATTTTTTGCAGGTTTTCTACAGGTAATATTCCTTTATTAGCCCTTTATTTAATTTTATTGCTACTACTGCAATTGTTGATGCCATGATATTATTACTGATACTTGAACTTGTACATCCACATGTGCTACTACTATGCTGCTGCTGCTGATGCTAAATAGATGATAAGGTTTGAACATTTCACATAAAAACTGCCTCTTCCAACATCGTGAGGTCTAATTTACAGTTTCCACATTATTCAAACGTTTAGGGACCAGTGTTGCAGTCAGTGTTGTACCAAGTGTTGAAGAACACCTGCTGTTTGTCTAAATTAAGTTTTCGTTATTGAGGGTTCAACAATAGGCAGTATATGCTGGCTCTGGTCTGATACATGTGCCGTACAATGTCCGGAATACTGCCTTGTCAAGGTTTCTAACAACTTCTCCAAGTCAGTTTTGCGTATATCTCCACGATGTTTTCCTGGTAACCTGAACCACCCTGAGGTTACCTTGAGGTGATTCCGGGGCTCAGCGACCCCGCGGCCCGGTCGTCGACCAGGCCTCCTCGTTGCTGGACTGGTCAACCAGGCTGTTGGACGCGGCTGCTCGCGTCTGACGTATGAGTCACAGCCTGGTTGATCAGGTATCCTTTGGAGATGTTTGTAAAGTTCTCTCTTGAACACTGTGAGGAGTCGGCCAGTTATGCCCCTTATGTGTAGTGGAAGCGTGTTGAATAGTTTCGCGCCTCTGACGTTTATAGAGTTCTCTCTGAGTGTACCTGTTGCACCTCTGCTCTTCAACGGAGGTATTCTGCACATCCTGCCATGCCTTCTGGTCTCATCCTGCCATCCCCACTGGTCTCGAGTGGACCACGGACTATATCTCCCCACTAATGGTTATATTAGCTACTCAGGCTGACAGCTATCTAGACATATATATATATATATATATATATATATATATATATATATATATATATATATATATATATATATATATATATATATATATATATATATATATATATATATATATATTTATGTTTATATATGACGTGGGGGAAATAGCCTCGGCAACCATCGTCTTTTGTACGGTAACGGTTAGTCGAGTGGTTAATGTACCACGTACACCAGTTGCATTGTGCTTTTGGCTGTCTGGGTTCAAGTCACTTCTGGGGTGTGGAATTTTCAGTACTCACACGCGAGGAACACAAATGCGAACAAGCCTGAATGGTCCCCAGGCATATATGCAACCGAAAACTCACATTTGTGTTCCTCACATGTACCCCAAAGAATGAGGTGATTTGATAAAATATTATGCCCAAGATTACCATCAGAGTGCTGGCGGGGTGATGAGGAAATAGCCTCGGCTACCATCATTTTTTGTCCGGTCGTGATGGTCGACTGCTTAAGCTGTCCTGTACACCATTTACAGAGTGCTCCTGCCAGTATGGGTTCGAGTCACTTCTGGGGTGTGAGTTTTCAGTTGCATATATGCCTGGGGACCATTCAGGCTTGTTCGCATATATTATATTATATATAAATATATATATATATGTCGTACCTAGTAGCCAGAACACACTTCTCAGCCTACTATGCAAGGCCCGATTTGCCTAATAAGCCAAGTTTTCCTGAATTAATATATTTTCTTTAATTTTTTTCTTATGAAATGATAAAGCTACCCAATTCATTATGTATGAGGTCAATTTTTTTTTATTGGAGTTAAAATTAACGTAGATATATGACCGAACCTAACCAACCCTACCTAACCTAACCTAACCTATCTTTATAGGTTAAGTTAAGTTAGGTAGCCGAAAAAGTTAGGTTAGGTTAGGTTAGGTAGGTTAGGTAGTCGAAAAACAATTAATTCATGAAAACTTGGCTTATTAGGCAAATCGGGCCTTACATAGTAGGCTGAGAAGTGCGTTCTGGCTACTAGGTACGACAGACATATATATATATATATATATATATATATATATATATATATATATATATATATATATATATATATATATATATATATATATATATATATATATATATATATATATATATGTCGTACCTAGTAGCCAGAACGCACTTCTCGGCCTACTATGCAAGGCCCGATTTGCCTAATAAGCCAAGTTTTCATGAATTAATTGTTTTTCGACTACCTAACCTACCTAACCTAACCTAACCTAACTTTTCCGGCTACCTAACCTAACCTAACCTATAAAGATAGGTTAGGTTAGGTTAGGTAGGGTTGGTTAGGTTTGGTCATATATCTACGTTAATTTAAACTCCAATAAAAAAAAATTGACCTCATACATTATGAAATGGTTAGATTTATCATTTCATAAGAAAAAAATTAAAGAAAATATATTAATTCAGGAAAACTTGGCTTATTAGGCAAATCGGGCTTTGCATAGTAGGCCGATAAGTGCGTTCTGGCTACTAGGTACGACATATATATATATATATATATATATATATATATATATATATATATATATATATATATATATATATATATATATATATATATATATATATATATATATATATATTAGTATATTTTGGTAGCAGTCTTTCCTGTAGACATATATTATTAAATATGACCGAAAAAGTAAGATTAATAATTCTAACACGAATTTTCTCAATCTTTCGTACATTACGCTTCACTGTTGGAGGTAAATCAAAAATCACTTCTCCAAAATTCATTTTTATTTCTAGTCTGACGCGACACGGGCGCGTTTCGTAAAACTTATTACATTTTCAAAGACTTCACAAATACACAACTGATTAGAACTTACGTCTCTCTGATATTATATCTACATTTGAGTGAGGTGGGAAGGGTGATGTGGCATTAACACAAGACAGAACAGGAGGGGATATTAATAGGGTATTAAAAGTATCAACACAAGACAGAACAGAAACAATGGGTATTGAATAGAAGTGTTTGTAGAAAGCCTATTGGTCCATATTTCTTGATGCTTCTATATTGGAGCGGAGTCTTGAGGTGGGTAGAATATAGTTGTGCAATAATTGGCTGTTGATTGCTGGTGTTGACTTCTTGATGTGTAGTGCCTCGCAAACGTCAAGCCGCCTGCTATCGCTGTATCTATTGATGATTTCTGTGTTGTTTACTAGGATTTCTCTGGCGATGGTTTGGTTATGGGAAGAGATTATATGTTCCTTAATGGAGCCCTGTTGCTTATGCATCGTTAAACGCCTAGAAAGAGATGTTGTTGTCTTGCCTATATACTGGGTTTTTTGGAGCTTACAGTCCCCAAGTGGGCATTTGAAGGCATAGACGACGTTAGTCTCTTTTAAAGCGTTCTGTTTTGTGTCTGGAGAGTTTCTCATGAGTAGGCTGGCCGTTTTTCTGGTTTTATAGTAAATCGTCAGTTGTATCCTCTGATTTTTGTCTGTAGGGATAACGTTTCTATTAACAATATCTTTCAGGACCCTTTCCTCCGTTTTATGAGCTGTGGAAAAGAAGTTCCTGTAAAATAGTCTAATAGGGGGTATAGGTGTTGTGTTAGTTGTCTCTTCAGAGGTTGAGACAAACCTCTGAAGAGACAACTAACACAACACCTATACCCCCTATTAGACTATTTTACAGGAACTTCTTTTCCACAGCTCATAAAACGGAGGAAAGGGTCCTGAAAGATATTGTTAATAGAAACGTTATCCCTACAGACAAAAATCAGAGGATACAACTGACGATTTACTATAAAACCAGAAAAACGGCCAGCCTACTCATGAGAAACTCTCCAGACACAAAACAGAACGCTTTAAAAGAGACTAACGTCGTCTATGCCTTCAAATGCTCACTTGGGGACTGTAAGCTCCAAAAAACCCAGTATATAGGCAAGACAACAACATCTCTTTCTAGGCGTTTAACGATGCATAAGCAACAGGGCTCCATTAAGGAACATATAATCTCTTCCCATAACCAAACCATCGCCAGAGAAATCCTAGTAAACAACACAGAAATCATCGATAGATACAGCGATAGCAGGCGGCTTGACGTTTGCGAGGCACTACACATCAAGAAGTCAACACCAGCAATCAACAGCCAATTATTGCACAACTATATTCTACCCACCTCAAGACTCCGCTCCAATATAGAAGCATCAAGAAATATGGACCAATAGGCTTTCTACAAACACTTCTATTCAATACCCATTGTTTCTGTTCTGTCTTGTGTTGATACTTTTAATACCCTATTAATATCCCCTCCTGTTCTGTCTTGTGTTAATGCCACATCACCCTTCCCACCTCACTCAAATGTAGATATAATATCAGAGAGACGTAAGTTCTAATCAGTTGTGTATTTGTGAAGTCTTTGAAAATGTAATAAGTTTTACGAAACGCGCCCGTGTCGCGTCAGACTAGAAATAAAAATGAATTTTGGAGAAGTGATTTTTGATTTACCTCCAACAGTGAAGCGTAATGTACGAAAGATTGAGAAAATTCGTGTTAGAATTATTAATCTTACTTTTTCGGTCATATTTAATAATATATATATTTATATATATATGTTGTTGAATGTGACCGAAAAAGTAAGATTAATAATTCTAACACGAATTTTTTCAATATTTCTTATGTTTTTCTTCACTGTCGGTGGTAATGAAAATATCAATTCTAGATAATATTTTCATTCTAGAAATATTGAAAAAATTCCAGTTAGAATTATTAATCTTACTTTTTAGGTCATATTCAACAACATATATATATATATATATATATATATATATATATAAATATATATATATATATATATATATATATATATATATATATATATATATATATATATATATATATATATATATATATATATATTGGTGTATATACATAGATACAAAGATACAAAGATACAAAGCCAGTGTTCTCAATGCTTGTATTCGTCGAGCGCTTACCCACTGCTCCGAATGGAGCAACGTGAGTAGAGAGTTTGAAAGAGTAACTCAGGTATTGGTGAACAACGGATATAGCAACGCGGAAATAAACGCTGCTATAAGAAGACACTTGGACCGTTGGTATAATTCAGAACCTAGAACAGAAACCACAACACCCCCAATAAAATTATATTACAAATCAACCATGCACAGTGAACATATAAAAGAGGAAAGAATAATGAAAGAAATAATCCGTAAAGGAGTAAAAAGCACTACTCCTAATCAAAACATAAACCTGATAATATTCTACAAAACCAAGAAGACTTCCGAACTCCTTATCAAAAACAGCCCGAAGCCGACGGAGAACCTTCTACAGCAGTCAAGCGTTGTATACATGTACACTTGCCCCCACGAAGGATGTAACCTTCAATGTAAGTACATAGGTATGACGTCGACCAAGCTGACGAGGCGTTTGACATGCCATCTTCAATCTGGTGCCCCTAGGAATCACATGAGACAAGCCCATGACATTACTCTAACAAGAGAAATGTTGAACAAGAATACCTGCATAATAGACAAAACCCAAGATGCAAGAAGATTACAAATTCTTGAGGCAATTCACATAAGAATAGAGCGACCTACCATGAACACCCAAATCATGGAACTATTTACTCTACCCACCATGAGAGTAAGGACAAGACAAGAACATATCGATGCCAACACAGAAGACAATGTCCAACATAATAGGCCAATTACACTGGATTAATCTTTGTGTTTAGATAGGAGCTGCCTCGTATGGGCCAATAAGCCTTCTGCAGACTCTATGTTTCACCTCACATTTATCCCTTATGTATCCCCCCATGTTTTCACCTTTATTGTATTATCACCTGACCCAGTGCGGGTATAAAATCAACTAGTATTGTAAGATCTGTTCACTTGAGAATGAACCATGGAGGTTCGAAACGTTGTGCAAATTATATAAATAAGTGTAATACACTCTATAGTAAATCACTTCTTTTCTTCACCTCAAAAGTACGAAAATGAGTTTTGGAGAACTCCTATTTCAATTAAGCCCTGATGCTAAGAAAATAGTTAGAGGGATAGAAGCCCTAAACCAGAAAATAATAAACACAGAATATGCGGTCATATTCAATGAAACATATATATATATATATATATATATATATATATATATATATATATATATATATATATATATATATATATATATATATATATATATATATATATATATTTTGGTAGCAGTCTTTCCTGTAGACATATATTATTAAATATGACCGGACAAGTAAGATTAATAATTCTAACACGAATTTTCTCAATCTTTCGTACATTTCTTTTCACTGTTGGAGGTAAATCAAAAATCAATTCTCCAAAATTCATTTTTATTTCTAGTCTGACGCGACACGAGCGCGTTTCGTAAAACTTATTACATTTTCAAAGACTTTTAGTTTACAAATACACAACTGAATAGAACTTACGCATCTCCGATTTTATATCTACATTTGAGTGAGGTGGCATTAATAGGGTATTAATTTCATCAACATATAATAGGGTATTTGTTGATGAAATTAATACCCTATTAATGCCACCTCACTCAAATGTAGATATAAAATCGGAGATGCGTAAGTTCTATTCAGTTGTGTATTTGTAAACTAAAAGTCTTTGAAAATGTAATAAGTTTTACGAAACGCGCTCGTGTCGCGTCAGACTAGAAATAAAAATGAATTTTGGAGAATTGATTTTTGATTTACCTCCAACAGTGAAAAGAAATGTACGAAAGATTGAGAAAATTCGTGTTAGAATTATTAATCTTACTTGTCCGGTCATATTTAATAATATATGTCTACAGGAAAGACTGCTACCAATATATATATATATATATATATATATATATATATATATATATATATATATATATATATATATATATATATATATATATATATATATATATATAATATTTATGATCGATGTTCCCTTCGGGAATCTTAATTTTAAGATGAATAGGAAAACCAGAGATATACTGAACATCTTGTTTCAGATTCTTTACTTTAAAATGCATAACGTTTCGAATACTTCTCGTATTCATCATCAGATCTAAAAGAAAAAACAGAAATCACAATCAAATAACTGGTAAACAAAGAACTCAAACTGAATGCAATTGCCTATCAAAGAAAGGAAAATGATTAAAAAACAAAACACTTAAGCTTACTTAAAGTGATCAATACAAATAAAACTTATTAACTGACACATAGATAAAAACTAATTAAAAAATCCATTAAATTACAAGACGAATTTTATAACTACTAAAACAGGAGCGAAACTTGATAACTAACACATAGATACTAAACACTATTAAAAATATTCATATAATGACTACAATTCTACAAAAAATGTATATAAAATGCAAGCAGAATAAGCGACAATTATAAAGTTCTAACCAAAATCTTATAAAAACTAAAATATTAAACAAATCTAAATACCAAAAAATGTATTATATATCCTAAATAAAAAGATTATACAAATGTACAATGTCAAGACTTAAAATAAGTAAGAAATGGCAAAGACATGGTAAACTAAACAAAATTATAATAAATTTAAACTGACAGAATGAACTATAAAACAAATTACAGGGCCTACTGTGCACTATACAGTGTACAATTGAACAGCCGAAAGGTTGCTATTTAACAGAGGCCGCAGCTCCTTTATATATAAGGATTCCATTACTCTCAAATCTGACTGGCAATTCATACAAGTGTCCAGAATTTTAAAATCAGATTCCAGCAGAGAATGATTAAACTCATAACAATGGTTTTAATCATTCTCTGCTGGAATTTGGGGGAGGTGAATCACCTCACCCAAATGCAGGTATAAAATCGAAGCTGTTTAAACTCTGTTCAGTTATAGTTGTGTGTGTGTAAACTAAAGTCTTTGAAAATGTAGTAAGTTTTACGAAACACGTTCAAGTGTCGCGTCAGACTAGAAATAAGACTAGAAATATAAGACTAGAAATAAAAAATGAATTTTGGAGAATTGATTTTTCAGTTACCATCAACAGTGAAAAGAAATATAAGAAAGATTGAGAAAATTCCTGTTAGATTTATTAATCTTACTTTTTCGGTCATATTTAATATATATATATATATATATATATATATATATATATATATATATATATATATATATATATATATATATATATATATATATATATATATATATATATATATGTCGTACCAAGTAGCCAGAACGCACTTCTCTGCCTACTATGCAAGGCCCGATTTGCCTAATAAGCCAAGTTTTCATGAATTAATTATTTTTCGACTACCTAACCTACCTAACCTAACCTAACCTAACTTTTTCGGCTACCTAACCTAACCTAACCTATAAAGATAGGTTAGGTTAGGTTAGGTAGGGTTCGTTAGGTTCGGTCATATATCTACGTTAATTTTAACTCCAATTAAAAAAAATTGACCTCATACGTAATGAAATGGGTAGCTTTATCATTTCATAAGAAAAAAATTTGAGAAAATATATTAATTCAGGAAAACTTGGCTTATTAGGCAAATCGGGCCTTGCATAATAGGCCGAGTACGACGTTCTGGCTACTAGATACAACATATATATATATATATATATATATATATATATATATATATATGTCGTACCTAGTAGCCAGAACTCACTTCTCAGCCTACTATGCAAGGCCCGATTTGCCTAATAAGCCTAGTTTTTATGAATTAATGTTTTTTCGACTACCTAACCTACCTAACCTAACCTAACCTAACGTTTTCGGCTACCTAACCTAACCTAACCTATAAAGATAGGTTAGGTTAGGTTAGGTAGGGTTGGTTAGGTTCGGTCATATATCTACGTTAATTTTAACTCCAATAAAAAAAAATTACCTCATACATAATGAAATGGGTAGCTTTATCATTTCATAAGAAAAAAATTAGAGAAAATATATTAATTCAGTAAAACTTGGCTTATTAGGCAAATCGGGCCTTGCATAGTAGGCTGAGAAGTGAGTTCTGGCTACTAGGTACGACATATATATATATATATATATATATATATATATATATATATATATATATATATATATATATATATATATATATATATATCGTACCTAGTAGCCAGAATGCACTTCTCGGCCTACTATGCAAGGTCCAATTTGCCTAATAGGCCAAGTGATTTTCTTTATTTTCAAGAAAATTTTTCCTATTGGTCTATTTTATATATTATTATTATATTATATTAAGAACATAAATTATTGATTAAGTTATGTTAGTTTAGGTTAGGTTCAGATAGGTTAGGTTAGGTTAAGTAGGGTTGGTTAGGTTCGGTCATATATGTACGTTAGTTTTAACTCAATTTTTTTCAAAATTAGCTCATACATAATGAAATGAATAGCTTTATCATTTCATAAGAAAAATATTAGGAAAATATTGAAATTCTGGAAAACTTGGCTTCTTTGGCAAATCGGGCCTTTCATAGTAGGCCAAGAAGTGCGTTCTGGCTACTAGGTACGACATATATATAATACATATATATGCATTTCTCCAATATATATAAGGTTTCCGTAAAGTTTCCCAACGTCAAGAAACTCTCGTACTAAAGTGCCCTGATCCTAACCTTCCAGAGAACCCAAAACAGAAAACAGAATGCCAATTTTGCGAGCCGCTACCATTTTCAAGTACGACGATTTTTGGCCTTAGATTATACGTCAAAATGTGACATTCTATTATTAGGACGAGATGCACTGATACCTGCGATTCTCCACTCTCCCCCATCTCAGTCATGTGTGTGTGACTCGACACTTCTCTTAATTTAACTCAACATGAAAATTAAGCGTTTTTTGACTGCTGATACCACACTTCATTACCTATATATATTATCGTAGCAAAGCTTT
>NC_091155.1:17355591-17484447 GCF_040958095.1 Procambarus clarkii
GATATCTAATTGTGATGGCTTCGTGTCTTGCAGCTGGGTCTTGTATTCTGATATTAGTATATTATGGGAACATTCTTTTTTACAGAAATACTTTATTGAATGTAACCGACCCAGCAGCAAGGCACCAAGCCTTCACCGTCAAATATTTCCAGGATCTAATTCAAAATTATTTTCACAAGCTGAGAAATAAATTAGTGTATTAAAAATGCAGCAGCGGCAAGATATCGAGAAATTTATGAAAAACGACGTCGACCACGACCTTCGGACCAACATCAACACACACAGTACCCTATAAGAGACAGTGCACAAGTAGGAGATGCAGGCAGGAGTGACAGGCAAAGTGCTTCAGTACATAAGAGAGTACATAAGAATCAGAAGAGAGCGAGTCACTGTACGGCTAAGATCTTCGAGTGACGAGATATCACCAACGGATTCCAAGAGTGAATCGGGGAGAAAGTAACACCTTCGGGTTGATATCCCACCGAACCTCTCTCCTGATGCCCACATCAATTGGATAATAATCAGCGGCGTATGCAAGGCTGGCCAAAATGAGAACTGCCATTAGATTTAAGCAACTAAAAGTAAGCAACTATTCATGACAATTTATAGCCCATGAGTCAGACCAATCCTGGAATCTACGGCTCCAGCTTGGCGTCTTTAAGCAAAATACAAGACGAAGTTGAGGTAGGCTCAGAAGTACTACCAGACTATTCACCGTGAGCTAGAAGGTATGAGCTACGAAGAAAGACTTTAGGAATTAAACTTCATGTTGGTGAAAGGCAGAAGATTTAGGGAAGAACTGATAATTACCTTACCCTATTAACTAACTAATAATTCTCAAGAAATTGCGAATTTTGTTTTTTAGTATGGGTGGTACCCGAATGAAGGGACAAAGACGGCAATTTGAGTTATCTTGAGGTTATCTTGAGATGATTTCGGGGCTTTTTTTTTTAGTGTTCCCGCGGCCCGATCCTCGACCAGGCCTCCACCCCCAGGAAGCAGCCCGTGACAGCTGACTAACACCCAGGTACCTATTTTACTGCTAGGTAACAGGGGCATAGGGTGAAAGAAACTCTGCCCAATGTTTCTCGCCGGCGCCTGGGATCGAACCTAGGACCACAGGATCACAAGTCCAGCGTGCTGTCCGCTCGGCCGACCGGCTCCCTACCAACAAATAAAAAACACTGAAAAGGGAATTGGTGGAGGAAGCTCTATATTGTTTCAAGCTGTACGTGCTAGTGGTCACGGTACTGTGTACGTTTAGGGGTGATCCTGGACGGCATAGGTTCGAATCCTGGCCAGGTCAGAGAGTTCTTAGTGATTATATATATATATATATATATATATATATATATATATATATATATATATATATATATATATATATATATATATATATATATATATATATATATATATATATATATATATATATATAACTGAAAACTCACACCCCAGAAGTGACTCGAACCCATACTCCCAGAAGCAACGCAACTGGTATGTACAAGACGCCTTAATCCACTTGACCATCACGACCGGACAAAATGAGGTGATAGCCGAGGCTATTTGAACCACCCCACCGCCGGCACTCGGATAGTAATCTTGGGCATAGCATTTTACCAAATCACCTCATTCTTTGGGGCACACGTGAGGAACACAAATGCGAACAAGCCTGAATGGTCCCCAGGACAATATGCAACTGAAAACTCACACCCCAGAAGTGACTCGAACCCATACTCCCAGAAGCAACGCAACTGGTATGTACAAGACGCCTTAATCCACTTGACCATCACGACCGGACAAAATGAGGTGATAGCCGAGGCTATTTGAACCACCCCACCGCCGGCACTCGGATAGTAATCTTGGGCATAGCATTTTACCAAATCACCTCATTCTTTGGGGCACACGTGAGGAACACAAATGCGAACAAGCCTGAATGGTCCCCAGGACAATATGCAACTGAAAACTCACACCCCAGAAGTGACTCGAACCCATACTCCCAGAAGCAACGCAACTGGTATGTACAAGACGCCTTAATCCACTTGACCATCACGACCGGACAAAATGAGGTGATAGCCGAGGCTATTTGAACCACCCCACCGCCGGCACTCGGATAGTAATCTTGGGCATAGCATTTTACCAAATCACCTCATTCAGTTGCATATTGTCCTGGGGACCATTCAGGCTTGTTCGCATTTGTGTTCCTCACGTGTGCCCCAAAGAATGAGGTGATTTGGTAAAATGCTATGCCCAAGATTACTATCCGAGTGCCGGCGGTGGGGTGGTTCAAATAGCCTCGGCTATCACCTCATTTTGTCCGGTCGTGATGGTCAAGTGGATTAAGGCGTCTTGTACATACCAGTTGCGTTGCTTCTGGGAGTATGGGTTCGAGTCACTTCTGGGGTGTGAGTTTTCAGTTGCATATTGTCCTGGGGACCATTCAGGCTTGTTCGCATATATATATATATATATATGTCGTACCTAGTAGCCAGAACTCACTTCTCAGCCTACTATGCAAGGCCCGATTTGCCTAATAAGCCAAGTTTTCATGAATTAATGTATTTTCTCTAATTTTTTTCTTATGAAATGATAAAGCTACCCATTTCATTATGTATGAGGTTAATTTTTTTTTATTGGAGTTAAAATTTACATAGATATATGACCGAACCTAACCAAACCTACCTAACCTAACCTAACCTATCTTTATAGGTTAGGTTAGGTTACGTAGCGGAAAATGTTAGGTTAGGTTAGGTTAGGTAGGTTAGGTAGGTTAGGTAGTCGAAAAAACATTAATTCATGAAAACTTGGCTTATTAGGCAAATCGGGCCTTGCATAGTAGGCTGAGAAGTGCGTTCTGGCTACTAGGTACGACATATATATATATATATATATATATATATATATATATATATATATATATATATATATATATATATATATATATATTTCTCCACACACCCCAGAAGGATTCGAACCTAGACAGCCAGCAGCACTATGCCTTGGCGTCCCTGGTACCTTAACCACTAGACCACACGATTGTACAAAAATCTTGGTAGTCGTGAGACTATTTATCCAAGATCCGACAGCGCTCCGTGGTCAACTTGGGCATAGATATTTTATCGAATTACCTCACTTGGTCGGCCACGTGAGCAACACAAATGCGAACAAGCTTGAATGGGTCCCTAGCCAATATGCAACTGAAAACTGCACGCCCCAGAATAATTCGAACCCCGACAGAAATCCATAGAAAATTGGTTCAGACTGAACCATGGAAAATTCAAACAGCATAATTTCCCATCCACTAAAGCTATTGAATGAGGCATCATTAAATTTCATTTAATGATGCACTCAATTTCTTTATTTAAATACCTGCTAAACAAGATGTGTTATTGTTATTATTATTATTAATAAAACAAATTTGTTATGTAGTTTGTTGAAATTCAACTCTCTGGAATTTATGAAAAAAATATGTATTTACTGTTTGTTTAAGAACACAGACAGGAAATGAAAAGGACCGTAGTAATGTTAATAATGTATTTATTATTAAGAGCATCTTAAAGTACCAGCCAGTGTGTCTATCCCGGCTACAGCTTCCATCAGTTCATCAGCGACCGTAACCATATCCGCCACCATGACCATATCCACCACCGTATCCACCACCGTAGCCGCCACCGTAGCCACCACCGTAGCCGCCGCCATAGCCGCCACCATAGCCTCCACCATAACCTCCACCATAACCATATCCACCTTTAGCACCGTGAACGCCAGCGTTTCCAGGACCACCAAAACTGTAACCACCCTTGCCCCTCAAGACAAAGTTGGCATGAGAATATCCATATCCACCATGGCCACCATATCCATATCCACCATGGCCGCCATATCCACCAGGAGAGCCCAGACAGGCGGCCACCATCATGGCTGCGATGGCTGTCAGGAGTAAAAGTTTCTGAAAATGAAAAAATCAAAGACTCAGACATTTGAACACAATACAAAAGACACTCACACGTGACCACGCTAAAACGTGGTTTAACTTAACATTATTTCTTGTTTAATTAATGTAGCTATATTTTTACTTTTAGTTTTAAGCGAACCAATTAAAAGGAAATTAGATTAATCAGAAAACTATTAATTGGAATTGTGAATTATATTTTTTTTACATGGTTTCAATAAACTGTTTTAATTATTATTCGTTTTTTTTTAATACGAAGCTGGAACTTTAGGAGAGTTACCAATGGTCATTAATAACTAGAAAGTATTTGATTAACATAATTCGCAAATGGTAAGGGTAATGAATGAAACGTCCAAATACGAGATGAATAATGGTATGTGTGCACAGAACTTTGTTACTGTATGTTTTTTTGTTTCGTAATTTGATCTGTGACCACGAGTTTTTTCCCTGGGCCACACACACACATACACACACACACACACACCCACACACACACACACACACACACACACACACACACACACACACACACACACACACACACACACACACACACACACACACACACACACACACACACACACACACACACACACACACACACACACACACACACACACACACAAATATATATTAATACATTCAAAACCCAATGCAATATTGACAAGTCAGTACAAGTAAAGAGTTACCATCTTAGTGTATATTTGTTCGTGGTGGAATCAGCCAATGAACTGAAGTCTCGATCCTGACGACAAGTTTATATACACATATATACACCCTCCGCCTACCTCCAGAACCCCCCGGGGGAGCGACCAACACCTGTGACAAAGACCACCATTGTTTACCTCAAGGTGGCTGGCGAAATGCCCCAAATGATATATTTTTTTACTTTCTTTTAAATGTCACAGGTACATTTTTTTAGAATTAAAAAAATCAAATGAAGGTATGATGTTCAAAGTGTATGGTGGCATGGCATGATGTTCAACGTGTATGGTGGCATGGCATGATGTTCAACGTGAATGGTGGCATGGCATGATGTTCAACGTGTATGGTGGCTGGGGCATGATGTTCAACGTGTATGGTGGCAAGGTATGATGTTCAACGTGTATGGTGGCAAGGTATGATGTTCAACGTGTATGGTGGCATGGCATGATGTTCAACGTGTATGGTGGCAAGGTATGATGTTCAACGTGTATGGTGGCAAGGAATGATGTTTAACGTGTATAGTGACAAGGGCATGAATATTTAGAGCTAGTTACAGGGTTTCAGTTTGCAATGGTATGCTTCAGTTTATACTTTTCCTCTCTAAGTATACGGTGATATGAGAGGTCTGCGAAGGTCATTTTTTTGTTTTGTTTTTTAAAGGTTTATTGTCTACGAGAGACGAGGCCATTGATTTATACACTTCTAACCAGCATATTTGTATACATTCCTGTCGTCCATAAACAAAGTTAGAGATTTGTTAGAATCATTTATAGTGTTGTTACTTATCGAGACAATTATCTTCACTGATCTCCACCCATGAAGGTAATTGGCGTTTGCATAATTGAGGTCGTGACGGCTGTGTTCTTAGCCTGAGCATTCCAAGATGAAACATTGGGGTATATGATTGTAACAGACCAGTCAGGGGTTGGCCTCAGTGCCACGCTCTAAGATATTTCGCCATCGATTGGAACCCCCCATGTTATTTTAATGAGGTCTGAAATCGAGGGATTTGATTTCTGAAGAGATTTAAAAGCAACTCTAATATGTGTTACAAATCCATGGAGAACAGACGAAAATGCATATATGCAGGTTAGCAGTGTAAATGTATGGCCACGTCTGTGGTAGAAAATAATAATAATAATAATAATAAATATCTATTGTTTCAGAGCCAAATGCAGTAAAACGATAGTGTTATTATTCCGTATGTCATGGCTTTCTGTGTCTCTTTAAAGAAAGGCGCTCCATCATTTTTATTTTCACTGTAATGAACGTAGTTTTTTCAGCCCGGACTACCAGCCATTATGGGACCGAGTACGTAAGTTTAGTAATAGTATTTTTTACATTTTGTATTTTTGGTCAAATTTGACTTTACTCTAATAATATTTATAATTGTAAAAATTAAGATATCTGCTCTTATTTGTTTGGTTTCGTCTTGATGATTGTTTACAAGCATGAAGATTCATATTTGTTTCTTAAACATTCTTAATAATAAATATTTTAAAACGTGTGTCGGATTTGAAATTTTGGCTTCATAATTGAAAAAAAATATATGTAGGCATTTAAGATTTTTGGTTGAAAAAGCAATTAATTTTCAAGATTTCTTTGTGGTGCAAATAAACAATGCAGCGATGAAAAATATGCCTAACTACATCAATTGATTCCCTAAGAATAATTATTTTCCAATTTTTCATTTGAGTCATGAATATCTCATCTGAGTCACTCTACTTTGGTATTATAAGATTACCGAGCTTAAAGTGAGCATCACCATATATATACATATATATATATATATATATATATATATATATATATATATATATATATATATATATATATATATATATATGTATAGTAGTAGGCACACATCAGTCTCAGGAGACTATGGAGTTGCGCTCTGGTTGTCGGTCTGGAGTGGCCTCACCAGGACTCATAGCTAGGGAAGGTTGATAGGGAGGAGAAGCTGTTGCCCAAGCAGCAGGTTCCCCCTCTCCACGGCGCCGAAAGTCTCCAATGGAAAGGCAAACGCCAATACGATTGGTTCCGGCGCCGTCGCAGGAAGTGAGAGCTCCAGAGTTGACCTCGAAGTTGGAGAACGAAGGCACTGGGACTCCAAACCCGGAGACCGCCGTGGTCGCGGCCGTAGAAGAACCACCCCATCAAGGGCGTGATTGACTCCAGTCTCCTTAAGCAGAGCCTGGGCCGCACGACCCCCGGGAGGAGGACGGCCCGGTCCTGCACCTACGGGTACCAGTCAGAGATCGTCACAGCTCCCTTTCACCCGAGGCCGGCTTCCTTCAAGAGCAAGTAGAAAGAAGAGTGATAATTATTAAATACAACAATTATTATTATAATAATTATTATTATATATATATATATATATATATATATATATATATATATATATATATATATATATATATATATATATATATATATATATTCATATATCAGAAACAGTATAGGTCCAAGGACTGACCCTTGCGGGACTCCACTCGTAACGTCTCGCCAATCTGAGACCTCACCTCTCACACTAACTCGTTGTCTCCTGTTGCTTAGGTACTCCTTTATCCAATGGAGTACCTTCCCTTTCACTCCAGCCTGTATCTCCAGCTTTTTCACTAGCATCTTGTGTGGCACTGTATAAAAGGCTTTCTGACAATCCAAACATATGCAGTCTGCCCACCCTTCTCTTTCTTGCCTTATTTTTGTTCCCTGGTCTTAGAATTCAAGTAACCCTGTGAGGCAGGACCTGCCATCCCTGAACCCATCTTGATGCTGAGTTACAAAGTTCTTTCGCTCCAGGTGCTCCACAAGCTTTCTTCACACAATCTTCTTCATCAGCTTGCATGGTATGCAGGTTAGGGACACTGGCCTGTAATTCAGTGCCTCCTGTCTATCCCCTCTCTTGTATATCGAGACTACGTTAGCTGCTTTCCAAATTTCTGGCTGTTCCCCTGTTGCCAGTGATTTGTTATACACTATGGAGAGTGGTAGGCACAGTTCTTCTGCTCCTTCCTTTAGTATCCAAGGGGAGATTCCATCTGGGCCTATAGCCTTTGTCACATCCACTGTGTGTGTGTGTGTACTTAGCTAGACATGCTTGTAGGGTCAAAAGTCATATCTTAATCCCCTCCTTTCGATCCTCTGCGGTTGCATGCAATGACAGTTTTCCAACATCAGGAATGATTCTTGTCGCATATTATAGTACAGTTTCTAGATTAATGTGTTTCTTTAAACGGGAAGGCCATACCATACCATATCTTGAGATCTTGAGGTTATCTTGAGATGATTTCAGGGCTTTAGTGTTCCCGCGGCCCGGTCCTCAACCAGGCCTCCACCCCCAGGAAGCAACCCGTGACAGCCGACTAACTCCCGGGTACCTATTTACTGCTAGGTAACAGGGGCATCAGGGGTGAAAGAAACTCTGCCCATTGTTTCTCGCCGGCACCCGGGATCGAACCCGGGACCACAGGATCACGCGTCCAGTGTTCTGTACACTCAGTAACCAGCCCCAACAACTGTTACTATGGTAACACTTGCTGTTACCAGCAACTGTTACCATGGTAACTTTCTCAAGATAAGTTTTCATAAGCAGGTTTTTGTGCGTTCGTAAGGCTCCTTTGCCAAGGTTCCTGAAGACTATCCTCACTGGACAAATTTGCACAGTTAAAAAGCGTTATTTTTCATGATGTGTTTTTTTTTTTACAGTTGTGTGCGTCGTATTTTTAGATTTGGAATTTTTCGTCCATTTCTCTTTTTTAAATTTAAGCAGCTGACTCGCTTCCATTTTGTACAATACTCTCATAACAATTAATGCATTAAATGGCCACGATATGTTCCACCTCATAACGTTTCTTTGCCAGTCTGAAAGTCCAGTGTTCATATTTCAGACCTCAGTAGGCATGAGAACTTGAGGATATAAGAACTAGAAAGACCATAGAGAGCCCTTTGCCTCTTACTAGGAGGGCTCCGTTTGACTCGATCTCTTCCTCGTGTATTATTTAAACATTTTCATTTTTCGAATCTCTTCAATCTGTCTGTTTCAATACTGACCGGCGCCGATTCTACTTATGTCCAAACCTTTTCTTCCAAATCTCTTTGACCAATCTTCGTGGTGTAGTGGTAAGACACTCGCCTGGCGTTCCGCGAACGCTCTGTCATGGGTTCGTATCCTGGCCGGGGAGGATTTACTGGGCACAAATCCTTAACTGTAGCCTCTGTTTAACTCAACAGTAAAATGTGTACTTGGTTGTAACAACGATTCTTCGCGGCAGGGGATCGTATTCCAGGGACCTGCCCGAAACGCTACGCGTACTAGTGGCTGTACAAGAATGTAACAACTCTTGTATATATCTCAAAAAAAAAAAAAAAAATCAGCACGTCTCTATGTCCGTCGTGAATCAAGATGTTTCCAGCTTGTTACCCCATGTTTATTTTAACATGGTCACTTTCATTGTGTGTCATGAGTGTGGGTCGGGTTGTTCTTCAACTGCGTTATGGTCGCTTGTTTTGTTCACTGTAACATTGTTGAAGGTTTTCACAGTTCAGATCCCTGTTTATCTTCTTGTTATCTATACCTTTAAAATTGGAAAACCTTGATCATATTTCCACTTATGAGTCTGTGCCGAAGGCAGGTCGAGATTTTTCAATATGTCTTGACAGGAAAACCGCCCGTCCTAAGGTTTCCCAACATCAAGAAACCGTCGTATTAAAATCCTAATACTACCAGAGGACCTATCCTAACCTACCAGAGGACCCAAAACAGAAAACAGGAAAGTATATCAATTTCGGGAGCCGCTACCATTTTCTAGAACGACGATTTTTGGCGTTAGGTGGAGTATACAGTACGTCAAAATGAAACGTTCTATTAGGAGGACGGATTAGGAAAAATCCCCGAGACCCCACAACAGCCTAAACATCCTTCTCTGTATTTGTTCTTACAGTCTGTGTTCTTCCTGTAGTTCTAAGTCCCAGTGGGATCTCGCAAGTACTAGGGGTCCTGGTAGTACACTTGGATTTGTTCTCAACTCCCAATTGAGAACTGAGGGTTCGATTCCTGCTTAGGACAGAAATGATCGGGCACGTTTCCTATCACCCAATGACTCTGTTCTCCTAGCTGTAAATGGGTACCCAGAGATATCTGGATTCCTATTGTTAGGTTGCATTTTGTGGAGGGTCAATATTTTGAGGAAGGAGGGGGAGGCCACGATTTAAGCTTAACATGTACATACATAAAGGCTGCCTGTCCCCCGACAAAATCAATTATTATTATTTAGCTGAATCAATTATTCAAAATCAATTATTCAAAATCAAAATTCAATTATTCAAAATCAATTAATTCAAAATCAATTATTATTATTTAGCTGAAGGATAATATTTCTGCTTCCGTAGATATTTATTACAAATCCCAGCATTCTGGGCCAACTACCAGTCCTTCCCCAGGATGGTAACCATAACAAATGCCTGTTTCCAAGGGGCGGGTTAACTGGTAGGTGAATAGAGGAATTAGGTGAAAGGAAACTTGCCCAACCATATCTTTGTTACCACAGGTATCATGCCGGGATAACCAAGGAATCTTGGGCGTGATCCTTTTGGTTTGGAGCCGACGACGTAGACCACTGTGCTACAGGACCTAACAAATCTATTTATTTTCTGCTCTCATATAAATATTACGCGAACATGCTTACTGTCTCCGACAATGGTTAAAAAGAACGAACAAGTTTATTAAAAAAAAATATGATTAAGAATACTTTTGTTACGCATTGAGTCTTTAGAATTTAAACGTTTTCTTTGAAAGAAAGAAAACGAATTAATTTTTGATAACCAACTAAATTAGTTTTAGTGCATTAAATTTACCCGAGAACCACTAAGTGGCCTCGACGAAGGCAGAAAGTCAGCGGCTTGTCGGAGGTCCCTCCATTTGCCTTGACAAATATAAAAATAATAACAATAATAATAATTAGTAATTGATAACGTCTTTTCACAGACATAATAACATAAGATAAAAACCCACACTTGTGTATATCTGAAATTTATGTGAGGACTTTACACCATCATTCGCACTCTCATAATAAGCGCTTTGTCAATGTCTGAGTGTGTGATTAGGACGAGACTTACATCTCAACGTGAGGCTGCTATCTGTTTGTTGTTTTAGATTCAGCTTCTCAGAATAAAATGTTCCAAATAGCACGGGCTATGGTGAGCCCGTAGTGGACTTACCTGCACAGGAGCGGGGCTGTAGCTGGCTGGCTGCTATCGTTGTTGTTGTCGTTTTAGATGCAGCTACTTAGAACAAAAAGTTCCAAGTAGCACGGGTTATGGTGAGCCCGTAAGTAAAGACTCTTTGGAGCCATTATCTGTATCAATACACTAGAAGGTGAAGGGACGACGACGTTTCGGTCCGTCCTGGACCATTCTCAAGTCGATTGTGCATGATTCCTTCACGCACATTCCTTCACCAAGTCGATTCCTTCACTCCATTTTGTAACAATTGACTTGAGAATGGTCCAGCATGGACCGAAACGTCGTCGTCCCTTCACCTTCTAGTGTGTGGTCTGGTCAACATACTTTAGCCACGTTATTGTGACTCATCGCCTGCATCTGTATCAATAGTTGATACTAGAGATCTTGGGATGGCTTGGGGCCTTAATAGTGGACTTCAGCCTCGGGAGGGCTGGCTGTACCAGTTACCAGAGCTGGTGGGGTTAGTGTTGACCTCTAGGTCTTCCGTTTTTCTTTTTCTGAGACTTTGGCTGAGCCGTGTTGTCGTTGGAGTTTGAGGAGGTCTTGTACAGAGTAGGTGTAGTATTTGTGGTGCAGCGGTGGAGCTCCTACTAAAATTTCATCGTCTGAGAAGTCCGAAACATCCGTAGTTGGTGTTTTCGTCTTTCGTCTCGCAGCCTGAGATAGGCTCAGGTGTCGTGGATTGGTGGTAGAAGCTATTTCAGGAACGTTGATGGTGCTGTTAGTATTTGTAGACAGAACGTCTGCTAGCGCTTCAGCTGAGATGGTGATGGTAGGAGTGTTGGGAGCTAGAGAGGGAAATACCTCTGTCTGTGACGCTCGGGTCTTGGGTGGTTCTAGAGTCTGTGTTGAAATCGACCTCATGGTCGTCCTCGTCCTCCGGAGTGGTAGTGGAGGCAGTGAGACTTGTGCCAGGGGCTATGTTGTGATCCAGGCCATTGGCTAGGTATAATGTGTTCAGTTCACTGACAAAACGGTGGTTGTCTGGTCCAGCAAGCCTTTCCGCTAGTCTAATTAGACCAGGAATAATGCCTGCACGTGACGCAGGGGGCTGCGAAAGAGCCTGTGGGGCCATGGGTCCGCATTGTGAAGGCTGGGTCGCCTGGAGGGAGGAGCTACTTTTTGGTAAGACCGGCAAGTCTTCTGGTCGGTTGGTGGGAGCTGAGGTGGTGGGTTGAGCGCCTGGGGCTCTGGTCGCGGAGGTAGAAGGGTTGTTTCTCTTGGCTTCAACCTGGGCCAAGATGTTTTCCTGTCTTCGGGCGCAGAGGTAGGAAATTTCGGGATGATTGCTATCGCAAAGCAAGCAGAGATGGGTTGTTGCCTTTCATATGGAGTAGTGATGGTCCAGTGCGCACAGACTGCTCTTTTGAACAGGGTGCTGACACTTGTTGGTTGGGTGGGAGAGCTCGTAGCACTTGAAGCACTGCTGGAGCTCATGGTATCGTTCCTTTTTTACTTGGTGGGGTTGAATTTGTAAGCCGAAGCAGTAGAAACCTTGTGTGGCAGCCTGGGTGGCAGCAGCTATTGTGGTGAAGTAATCTTCATCGATGATTTGTCGGTGCTGCAGAACTCGAGGTTAAATACACACAGGTTCAGAATTTCGTCCTCGATATTATCCATAATATTATGTTGCGGTCGGTCAGCGATCCACTGACTGGTCCTGCTGGTAATAACAGTTCTTCCAGCCAGGAAATGATGTGGGAAGAGAGGATGTAGGGGGTGCTCCTTGCGAAGTATAGCATCGTTGGTCAAGAGTTTCAAGCTCTTCCTCACATGAAAAGAAGAGCATGATATCATCACTTTCCTGACTAATGTCAGTAGGTGTGATGCCGATAACGTCCTTCAGGACCTTAAGAATATTGCTTCTCTCGAAAGCATGACCGTCAAGGGGGTAGCTCTAACCTTCAGTCGTTTGGGTCGCATTGTATGCACACCCTCAACGAGTAGTGTGAATGTGGTAAAAAAAATTGGGCTGTGTGTCGGTGTCCCACCCCCTATATTTCTTTCTTTCCAGCTTAAAAGAGTCATATCTCTGTAACCTGAGTATTCTCTGATGTTCAGGGAACATTTTCATGTGTGGGAAAGCGTGGAGCGTGATTAAGCTGGCTGTAAAATGGCCAGTTAAGTTTGATAATGCAAGGGGCTTACGCCTTTTTGGGGCGCAAGACGGCGCCGAGACATCCTGTTTCCCGCCAAGGCATCGTGACTCCTCTCGGCACCTGATTGGCCAGGTAAGGTCACGGGCCGGAAGTGACCAATGCCGAGAGCCTTCCGGCGGTGTGACGTCACGAGGCGGAGGGCTCTCTGGGTCGCTGGCGCCTGGGCGAGAGAGAGTACATCACGAGCCGCTCTAGAGTGAGGACGCGGTCGAGTGAGCTCCGGATCTAGAGGCTAGAGAGCCTTTACCAGTAGATTTAAGCATCGTTTCGATACGGCAGACAGTCTGGGAGGCCATCCAACTTCCGTGGAGTGCCCAGAAGCGAGGACGGGCCGGATTAGAGAGCCAAGAGCTCTGTCAAGAGTCTGCAGCAGGGACGAACGTTGGGCTGGCGACGTCTGGGACGCCAATGGACCACGTTATACACATCAAGCGAAAAGCTACGGCCGGGCCGAATCTACTGGCAGTGAGGCAAGGGGAAGCTGTGCTGGACTGCAAGGGTCGGCAGTGCCAGTGAGAGTGGAGGACGACGACGTCGCAGGGACCTGTCTCCAGTACCCCGGAGAGGAGGAAGACAGTACCTGTCGGGAGTGAGTACGGCGAGGACGCGATACCACGAGGACGACGGAGGAACCTGTGTGTGTGGGAACTGATCGTCGGGAGACCAGAAACCTCAACATCCCTCAACAGAGGACGAGTCGGCTTCGTGGTTGGAGGGAAGTAAGGTAGATAATTGTCCCTCCCTTTACCCCTTTGATCTAGGCAAGCTAGTGTATTTTATATGTAGTAAATATTTCTTGCTATCTCATTGTCTAAGTGATAGTGTTAGGCTAGGAGCCAAGGAGCTCATATAAGCATGAGTTGGTGCGTGTGAGCATTAATATATATAGAGGCGTTGACGTTAGTGCGTCTGGAAGTGGGGACTGGATTTCAAGAGGCCAGAACGAACTTTGAAACGGCTCAGCTGTGTGACAGTTGGACCCATCAGCTCATCGTGTTGCCTGAGGGGCAGGGAAAGCCCCGGCGGTTTTGACAGTTGGAGCCGTCAGCTGATCATGTTGCCAGTGGTGTGAGGTGTGTGCCCGCCGCTTCAGGAGTGGACCCAGTCAGCTGACCATGTTGCCAGAGAAGTGTCGTGAGGAGTGTTGCCGACAGCGGACAATTTCACTTATAGACATTTCTTTATGCGGGTGTGTAGTGTGACGGGTGAGTAATGTGACTGGTGTGTAGTGTGATGGGTGTGTAGTGTAACGGGTGTGTAGTGTGATGGGTGAGTAGTGTGATGGGCGTGTAGTGTAACGGGTGTGTAGTGTGACAAGTGTGTAATATGACAAGTACAAAGTTTCTCTGTTGATTCCCTTAACGTTTACATAAATAAAAGCCAAAATATAATATTATTAGTTTATTATTAATCACAGTCTTCTTAAATATTTGACTTGTAGATTCGATCATCATATTTTATGAGGAAATTTGTTCTTATATTTTATTGGTTTAGGAAGCAACCTCCAGAAACACTTTACTGAAGCAGTGGATTATCGTGAAACTGGACTACCAATCTGAGGTTGTTATCATGTTGGGTGCATAATGGTGCTTCAGAGAGGAAGGTTCTGTCTTGAGTCGTTCTCATTATTACTTTCCATAACCACCTGACGAACCTCCACCTCCTCCACTGCCTCCGTGGCCCCCACCACCTCCAGAATTTCCGCCGCCTCCATAACCTCCTCCACCACCACCACTTGATCCTCCATATCCTCCGCCACCACCACCTCCTCTGGAGCCTCCTCCACTACTTGAGCTTCCGTATCCTCCTCCGCCACCTCCAGAACTTCCACTGCCTCCATAACCTCCTGAACCAGAGCCTCCACCACCTCCCCCATAGCCTCCACCTCCACCAGAGCCTCCACCACCTCCCCCGTAGCCTCCACCTCCACCAGAGCCTCCACCACCTCCCCCATAGCCTCCACCTCCTCCAGAGCCTCCACCACCTCCCCCATAGCCTCCACCTCCACCAGAACCTCCACCCCCTCTTGAGCCTCCACCTCCACCAGAGCCTCCACCACCTCCCCCGTAGCCTCCACCTCCACCTCCACCAGAGCCTCCGGGGTCGGCGTGGCAGGAGACGACCAGGAGCGTCACCACAGCGACGATACAAGCAAACCTCTGGAATGGAATTGTCAACATTAACGGACAACTCTGAAATCGTACAGTAATTTTGTTTACATTGAAAAAGCTCGTGAATTCATAGTCAAATGTAATTATATTATCAAAATAGGGCACCAAGCCATACCCTAAGTTCACATTTTTCATAAATTCGTAGCTGAAGGAGAGACGAGACTGACATATATAAATTCATGCAAATATCATCCAAAGGTTCAATACTAAATAATGTAATCATATTCAATATATTAGGATTACTTTAGGATTATTAGGATTAGGATGATTTGTAGGATTACAAATAAATTAGATGACTCCAAGCAAAGAAGCAGTGCTTCCGATATATGGAACAAGTGAATAGATGTTTCCCGTGGTCCAAGATGACGTCTGAGGATTCATTTGACCAAATGCGTTCTGTGAATGATTTAAGAACTCTGAAGCTCTGAGCATCATGTGAGAGCTTACCATGTTGGAGGTGTTGGAGTGAGCTGGACGATGTGTGGTGGTAACAGCAGTGACAGCATATATATGGTCTGGAGTCACACGAGACCTTGGTGCTTCAAGTCTTATCGTGCTGCCAACTTTCCCACGAAGCATTACACCGTAAACAACAGATTTCACAATTGTTGCCAGAGCTGCAGACGCCCCAGTATGACGCTTGTTGGTTTAGGAAGTGTTGCGGCACTGATCACTTAACCGGCCGTGTTGACTGACACTGGGTTACGGCAGTTCAACGTACCGGGAAAATTACACACTGCTTCACATGTATAATCTTCCAGACAGTCCTCCTAATCTCCCACTTTTAATGTCATTAAAAAAGTGACATTAGTAAATTTTACAGAAGGTAAAAAGGGTATTAGATTATTAAGGAAATGGAAAACACATCTAAAGTGAGGAAATGTGAATGACAAAAGTGAAGGTTTTTACAAAATTTTTACCATGAGCCTAATTGATATATTCTTTATTAAAAATAATTATTACGAACTTAATCCTTTTTATTTAAGGCCCTAATCACACCTTCGCCCTCACCTACTGCTATATTCGTAAGTTTTACGTACAAGTAAAGGGGGTGCTCAACATTGCAAATAGAATTAAATGCCCTGAAAGAGGCCATAAATTATGCAATTGAGAATTATTTAAAAGATGTCATAATTCATATCGATTCTAAATCTTCGGTCCCGGCATTGTTTTCCAGCCTGCACAGAGATAATATAAAACTCATCACTGAAATCCTACATATAGGAAAAGAAGCACACAATCTAGGAATGTTAATCACTCTAAATTGGATTCCAAGTCACATTAGCATAGATGATAATGAAATGTCAGACGCACTAGCAAAACCTGTTACTCCTCTAACTGTTATAATAAACCCATACTTAAAGAGTGTCATATCTGTGGAACAGATGCAGAAATGCTATTATTACATTGCTTACTGGAATGTGAAGCATTGAAGCCCTGCGCATCAAACTCAACATTCAGCCAACAAGAGCAGCTAAATTAAATGCAAAATCTACAATAATTACAATTGTTAAAAAATCAGTTGAAGAATGGGACACACTAGTGAACATTGTGCATCTATATCCACCACTAAGATAACGTTATTAAAACAAAAGACCAAAATCATTTCCTCTTTTCCTGTTCTGTGTGAGTAGGAAAGTATTTTATCCTTCAAATTGTGCAAAGTATTTTACACGTCTCTATCATGTTTCCCCTCTATCCTCTTTTCTGGCGCCGTCAAGTCAGCTCACTCAACCTGTCTTCATATTCCATTCCCCATTGCAATTCCGGGACGAGCTTCGTTGAAAACTTTTGAACCAAAAATACTAGAATTGACGACGTTTCGATACGTCCTGGAAAATTATCAAGTCATGTAATTGCAAGAGAAAGGTGGAGACAGTCATAATTATCTCAACCATTCTTATTTCTGTTACACGACCTGATAATGGTCCAGGATGGACAGAAACGTCGTCAATTCTTATATTTCAGATTTATGTGTTGAATGTCCAATTTTCAGCAACGTTATTGGAACATTTTCTGAAGACTTCAGAACCTTTTTGATCTTAAATTCCAGGCTGGTGCAACATATTCGAGAAGTATGCGTAGCTTGCATGGAAAGAACCCTTATTTAGGATTCTAAGTGACGTTCTAATGTTTGCCAGCGTACCTTATGCTTTGATGTTTCACTGTTTCAGTATGCCTCTGGAGTCAATGTTGGAATTACATACATTTCCAAATCACTATTTCTTTCCAACCCCTGTAGTTGTGTTTCTTCTTCTTCTCCTTCACCAAATTCCATCTCCTTTAAATCCTTCCCTGTACTTCACCACGTTTCCTAGGCTTCACAACCTTCCCTACCCTTCACATCGTTCCCTACTTTCCATCTCCTCCCCGTACCCTTTACCACCAACTTCTCTCGCCTTAGCTCTTTCCATATTCATAATGGATATGGAAATCTGGAATATGGAAAGATATAATGGATATTGGGGCATCATTTACTTTATTATAAGTTGTTCAATGTCAACCAAACTTTTTTGACGAATTGTATATGAAAAGGGCTGCAACTGTTCTAAGTTTCAGCATCGTAACCTAAATAGAAAGGAAGATTTTTGGGGGGTTTTCAACGAATTGTACAGAAGTAACGAAGTTCCATTCCATTTTTAATAAGCCTCTACAACGACAAGGTTCAAGTGAAATCATTTTTATAACACTCTTCTATCACGGTAGTATATAATAAAGGATCTGTATAAGCGGATTTTCCAAAATATGTATAGTTTTACTAATATAAATAGTCAAAGTCCCGCCCCCCCCCCCCCCCCGCAAAAAAAAATTATGCAAATCTATCATGTTTATTACTATTTATAAAATCAGCAAATAATCCTAGGAAAAAAACCTCTTCGTACAGATTGTAGAAACATAAACTCTACATATAAGGTGCAAGTGTCATGTAAATTAAATAAAAATGAGAGAGAAGTAGTTACGGTTATGTTACTTGAAAAGAAATTAATAAAAAATGAAGTCTAATGTGCTGCCATCTGCTACTGAGGTTGACATCAACCAATTTCTTCAAGGATTTTCACCCTTACAGATAGGCTTATGTGTTGTAAGGTGTATAAGTTTCATGGAAATTGCTATATAAACAAATAAGACAAAAAATATTGAATAAAATCTAATTCTTTTTAACTAAATTTTTTTGTGGAAAAAACTAATTATTTAATTGTTTTATTATATGGTATTGTGATAGCTGAGAGTCATAGACATGAGTTCAGTTGACACTTGTGCTTGATGTTAATTTTTGAACATTTCGGAAAATTGTTGACACAATACAATATTTTTTTTCTCCCATCCTATTTATGCTACTATGCTGAGACTCGGACCAGATCAAGTCCTTTTTATATACAACTAGACAAAAAAAGTTTGATTGAAATTGAACTAATTTTCTTTCATTGCATTTTTTTTGCATATTTCACCATTATGCCCCTTTAACCACCTTCCCTACACTCCATTACCTTCCCTACCCTTCACTATCTTCTCTACCTCAGATGGTTCCTACCATTAACCACCAGTTTTTTTCCTAATTGTAACCACATTAATGGTTACATTACTGGTCACCACACATTACCTTCCCTGATAATAATTTAAGTACATAAAATTAATACTTAAACTTCTTGCAAAAAAACTTGCATTGGTAATTCTTAGAGAGGATGAGTCTGGCACATAGCGAGATTGTAAATTGGCATTTTATGTGTTGAGATGGGCATGAGCGTCCATCACGACCTATGTCCATCCACAAGCAACAACTAGTCATCCTGCAAAGTAAGGTGACCCAGATGATTATGGCTAGCCTGACCAAATATTACATTATGGTAAGTGGTTGATTCGGGATGGTCATAGGGGGAGTGGGTATGTTTTAAAAAGTTTATTGAACTAGTAAAACTATGCATCGTTTATAATACTTTCTTTGAAAATATAGTGCTCTATAGACAGAAATATGGCTTAGGACTATGAAAACCGCTTGCATAAATTATGACTGACTTATTCATTAGTTATTTAGAATTACAAACCTCTTTCCCAAACTTAATATTTTTGGAAAATAGTGATGCCGAGTTTTGGGTGTAACCACAGAGAAAAAAATTGAAGCATTTTGGAATAATTTGAATGAGTTGCATTCTTTAACCAAATTAAAACATTGAAGAGAAACATATGAAAATATTTATTTTACGTTCTTATGTTCTTGTTTAACGTCATATATGAACTTGTCACTATTTCCTAATAACAATATTGCAGCATCGGAGGTAGAGGGAAAGTGCGCCTCTATTTAAAAAACAATAATTTGTATTCAGCGCAGATGTGATGAGAGATAGTGTTTCTATAGCTTAAATCTATAAACGTATGTGTGTGTGTGTACTCACCTAGTAATGCTTGCAGGGGTTGAGCTCTGGCTCTTTGGTCCCGCCTCTCAACTGTCAATCAACTGGTGTACAGATTCCAGAGCCTACTGGGCTCTATCATATCTATGTTTGAAACTGTGTATGGAGTCAGCCTCCACCACATCACTGCCTAATGCATTCCATCTGTTAACTACTCTGACACTGAAAAAGTTCTTTCTAACGTTCCTGTGGCTCATTTGGGTACTCAGCTTCTACCTGTGTCCCGTTGGTCGCGTACTACCCGTGTTAAACAGTTTATATTATCTACCCTGTCAATTCTTCTGAGGATTTTGTAGGTGGTGATCATGTCTCCCTTACTCTTTGGTCTTCCTGTGTCGTGAGGTGCATTTCCCTCAGCCTTTCCTCGTAACTCATGCCTCTTAGTTCTGAGACTAGCCTTGTGGCATACCTATGAACTTTTTCAAGCTTCGCCTTGTGCTTGACAAGTTACGGATTCCATGCTGGCGCCGCATATTCCAAGACTGGTCTTACATATGTGGTATACAAGGTTCTAAATGATTCCTTACACAAGGTTCCTGAAGGCAGTTCTGATGTTAGGCAGCCTTACACGCCATAAATGTTATTCTTTTGATGTGGGCTTCGGGTGACAAGTTTGGCGTGATATTAACTCCTAGATCTTTCTGTCTGTCCGTTTCATGAAGTTCATCTCCCAATCAGAAGCTTGTGTCTGGCCTCTTGTTTCAACTTCACTGTTTCATTACATTACATTTACTCGCGTTAACTTTAGTAGCCATTTGTTGGACCATTCATTCAGTCTCTCTAGGTCATCTTGTTGCCTAATACTATCTTCCCCCGTCTTAATCCTCCTCAAAATTTTTGTATCTTCAGCAAACAATGATTCTATCCCATCTGGAAGATCATTTACATATATAAGAAACAGTATGAGTGCAAAGGACAGAACCCTGCGGGACTCCACTGGTGACGTCTCGCCAATCTGAGACCTCGCCCCTCACAGTGACTCGCTGTCGTCTGTTACTTAGGTACTCCCTTATCCAGTGGAGTACCTTCCTTTCACTCCTGCCTGCATCTCCAGCTTTCGCATTAATCTCTGGTGTGGTCATTATGTCATTAATTTCTGTATCAAAAGCTTTCTGGCAATCCAAAAATATGCAGTCTGCTCATCACTCTCTTTCTTGCCTGATTCTTGTTGCCTGATCGTAGAATTCAATTAATCCTGTGAGGCATGACTTGCCATCCCTGAACCCATGTTGGTATTGTGTCACAAAGTTCCTTCGGTCCAGATGTTCCACTAGCTTTGTGTGTGTGTGTGTGTGTGTGTGTGTGTGTGTGTGTGTGTGTGTGTGTGTGTGTGTGTGTGTGTGTGTGTACAGGTTGTACCTAGTTGTATTCACCTAGTTGTGCTTATGTGGGTTTAGTTTCGGCTCTGTGGTCCCCCCTCTCCACCGTCAGTCAACAGGTGTACAGGTTCATGAGCCTATTGGGCTCTATAATATCTACACTTGAAACTGTGTAAGGAGTCAATCCACCCAATCACTTCCTAATGCATTCCACTTATTAACTACTGACATTAAACAAATTCAACCTTACTTTGTCTACCTTATCAATTCCTTTGAGAATCTTGTATGAGGTGATCATGTCCCCCCTATCTCTCCAATCTTCCAGCGACGTGAGGTTTAATTTCCATAGTTTTTCCCTCATAGCTCATGTCCCTCAGTTCGGGCACTAGTCTGGTAGCAAACCTCTGAGCCTTCTCTAGTATAGTTTTGTGTGTGTATGTGTGTGTACACACCTACCAGAGTTCACATATTTGTACTTGCATGAACAAGTTCTAAATTTTGGACCTCCTCCTTCCTACCCGTTGGTTGTCTAATTTAATGACTCTTTTGCCCAATTCAATTATCGTATCTACTTTTGAAATTATGAATGGGGTTCTCTACCTACTTTTATTTTTGTGTGCACGTGTGTACAGCAACAGTATGCTTCCGACTCCACTGAGCAGGTTGAGAGCATTCCCTTTTCATTGTTCATATTAAGCCTTACCCCACTAGTTTTCCATAGAATGGAAACCACCAATCAGTTAAGAATTTGGTATCAAGTTACTGTTGGTGGAACAAAGGCGAACAGTCAAGTATTGGTACTCAGTAATTACTCCCTGGGAAGGACTCGAAACCCCGTTCTAGCGAGTTCATATAATTTATTCACTACTCGTATACTTAAGTAATACTTAGTAGTATCCTTTTATTCATCTGTATCTCAAAGTTGCGTCCAATCTCTCTTATTATTTTGATATAAACTTTGAACGTTTCCTTTTCCAGGCTGTCAATCCTCCTAAAAATATTACAAGTCCCATTCAAGCCTCTTATGTCTCTTATTTTTTCCAGCGACGTCAGGTCTAGTTCTTTCAATCCATTTTCATTCCCCCATTCCTCGTAATCTCAGGACAAACCCGGTTTTAAACCTCTGAACGTTTTCTGATTTTCTTAGCATTTTCTAAATAAGGGTTCCACTATGGGGCAGTATACACTAACACTGACCTTACATAGACAGGTGTACTGATCTAAATGACTCTTTATTTAGGTTCCTGAATGATGTTCTAACTTTTGTCATTGTAGTGTATACTGCTGAAGTTATCCTATTTCCGTTTGCCTCCTAAGAAGGATCAGTGTTATAAACACTCCAAGGAGACTTACTGTAGTTGATACCGGGAGGTAGTTTCCCTTAATTGTTTACCGTCCTTCAGGTGTTCCGCCGCCTCCTTGCATTCTGCATTCCTGGCATTGACAAAAACATTCCTGGCATTGACTGCACAAAGTAGTAACAGTCAAAAATTAGAGGTATTCGAATTAATGCTTTTGCTGCTAAAGAAAATATATTTGAGACTAAATGCCGTTGGATACTGATGATATTCTTGCAAATACAGCCTGTGGAAGACCAGGAGTAGAAATCAACATAAGTGTCTCAGTAGCAGTGACAGTGGAGAATACTGAAACGAAAGGCAATTGAACAATCATAACAAACTCACAGTGATTTGGAAGTTGTATATTTAGCCATGATAATGCATACTGCTAGAAGTTTACACATGAGACTAATCGAGCAAGAACTCATGAATGCTGTGTTATAGTGGTCAGTTTACATCTCGTATACGGGGTACCTGGCAGTTTTCTGGTGAGTCAGTTGTGGAATACACTGCGGTCCAGCCCCCTATACAGGTAAACGCTACCGCTCATCACATCAGTCCTAAATTAAAAAAATAGTTATTTTTCTAATAGCTGCTCACTTTCCTTCTACCTCCGATGTTGTAAACTAGTTATTAGGAAATTGTGACAAATAGGAAAACACTATCTCTCATCACATCTGCGCTGAATACAAATTTTCGTATTATTTTCTAATGGATGCTCACTTTTCCTCTACCTCTGATGTTGCAAACTTATTATTAGGGAATTGTGACAAGTTCATATATGACGTAAAACATGAACATAAGAACATAAATATTCTAATTTGTTTCTCTTCAATGTTTTAATTTGGTTAAGGAATGCAACTCATTCAAATTATTCTAGAAAGCTCCAATTTTTTTCTCTGTGGCTACACCGAAAATTCAGCATCACTATATCTCAAACAGATGATGTTTGGGAAAGAGATTTGTAATTCCAAATAACCAATGAACAAGTCAGTCATAATTTGTGTAAGCGGATTCCCTATTCCTAAGCTATATTTCTGTCTCTTGAGCACTATATTTACAAAGAAAGTGTTATAAACGATTCATAGTTTTACTAGTTCAATAACCTTGTTAAAACATACCCACCCTCCTATGACCATCCCGAATCAACCACCAGTCACCCGGTAATGTTTGGTCAGGCTAGCCAAAAACATCTGGGTCACGATGCTTTGCAATATGACTAGTTGTTGCTTGTGGATAGACATAGGTCGTGATGGACGCTCATGCCCATCTCAACACCTAAAATGATGCCAATTTACAATCTCGCTATGTGCCAGACTCATCCTCTCTAAGATTTACCAAAGAAAGGTTTTTCTGCAAGTGGATTAAGTATTTGTCTTATGTAGTTTAATTATCATCAGGGAAAATAATGTATAGTGACCACAGTAATGTAAAAATTAATGTGGTTACAATTATGAAGAAAAAATGGTGGTTAATGGTAGGGAAGACGGTGAAGGGTAGGGAAAGTGGTTAAGGGTATGGAAAGAGCAAAGGTGGCGGTTAATGGTAGGGGGATGGGAACGATGGGAAGGTTGTGAAGAGTAGGAAAAGCGGTGAGATATAAGAAAGGGGAGGGAATTTGGTGAAGGAGAAGGAAGTTGGTGATAGTGATGGTTCTTGATCGGAACTGGCAGTGCCCAGATAAAGAAGGTGGCGATAGTGATGAAGATCACATATAGTGGAGATGACTGCAGAAGTAAAGATGACAGTGCGTGGTGTAAATGGTTACAATGTTAAAGATTGCGTGTACTGAAGTTGGTTACAGTGAAGAAAATGTATGTAGTCAATCTTATGTAGTGTAGTATGTGGCGTAGATTACACATGGAAAATATTAGAGGGGCTGGTTCCAAATCTGTTCACAAGATCATATGAGTAACATCATTTGAGACCAGGGAAGCATGACAGGATGTGTAGAATACCTCCGTTGAAAAGAAGAGGTGCAACAGGTACTCTGAGAGAGAACTATCACCATCAGAGGCCCGAGACTGTTCAACACACTTCCACTACACAAAAGAGGCATAACTGGCCGACCCCTCACAGTGATCAAGAGATAACTTGTTAAACACCTCCAAAGGATACCTGATCAATCAGGCTGTGATATATACGTAATGCTGTGAGCAGCCGTGTCCAAGAGCCTGGTTGACCAGACCATTAACCAGGAGACCTAGTCAGAGACCGGGTCGTGGGAATCTTGACCCCCGGAAACAACGAAAGGTAACTGCATTGTAATCACAGGGTATCCGCCAGGTAACAACAAGGTAACCGCCAGGTAACAAGGTAACCGCAAGGTAACCACATGGTAATCGCCAGGTAACAGCAAGGTAACCGCAAGGTAGGTGCAAGGTAACAACAAGGTAATCCGCAAGGTAAGCGGTTTTCTCCATCACCCGAGCAACGCCGGGGACCCTTTCCAATTTCATGTAAATTTGATTCAAATTTTTATTTTATGAATCCCATTAATAAACATAAAAAAGCCATTAAATAATTTACCAAAGTTTATTAATACTAACAGTTTGTTTAAATATTTTTAACATCAGATATGACAAAATACTATCTGCGAATTATGTTACTTTCCATAACCTGAGGAACCTCCACTGCCTCTGTGGCCCCCACCTCCTCCAGATCTTCCACCGCCTCCATATCCTCCTCCACCACTGCCTCCACCCGATCCTCCACCACCTCCCTCGTAGCCTCCACCTCCACCAGAGCCTCCTCCACCACCACTTGATCCTCCATATCCTCCGCCACCACCACTACCACCTCCTTTGGAGCCTCCACTACTACTTGAGCCTCCGTATCCACCGCCACTACCTCCAGAACTTCCACCACCTCCATAACTTCCTCCACCAGAGCCTCCGCCACCTCCCCCATAGCCTCCACCTCCACCAGAGCTTCCACCTCCACTTGAGCCTCCACCGTAGCCTCCACCTCCACCAGAGCCTCCACCTCCACCTCCACCAGAGCCTCCGGGGTCGGCGTGGCAGGAGACGACCAGGAGCGTCACCACAGCGACGATACAAGCAAACCTCTGGAATCGAATTGGGAACATTAACGGACAACTCTGATATCATATCGTATTTTTTTTACATTGAAAAGCTTGGGATTTCATAATCAAATGTAATTATATTATCGAATGAAGGCACCAAATCATAACCTATGTTTACATTTTCCATAAATTGGTAGCTGAAGGAGAGACGAGGCTGACGTCTATAAATTCATGCAAATATCTATCGGTCAGTTCAAAATAATGTAATCATTTTCAATAAATTTAGTAGTATAAATATATTAGCTGACTCCAAGTAAAGAATCAGTGGTGCCGATATATTGAACAAGTTACAGTAACATAAGAGAACAAATTCACACGAGAGTTTCAACCATCGACTGGACAATTATATGAGTAAGAATGAATGGATGTTTCCCGTGGTCCAAGATGACGTCTGAAGATTCATTTTGACCAAATGTGTTCTCTGAATGATTTAAGAACTCTGAAGCTCTGAGCATCATGTGAGAGTTACCATGTGGGAGCAGGTAAATGTCAACAAAAGGAAGAATACAAAATAGTTAAATCAAAATCGATAAATTTAGGATTATATTCAAAGCGATTGACTGCAAGTCAGTGAATAATGTTGACGATTTATGGAACAATCTACAGTAACATCACTTAAATAAAACTCACAGGAAAGTTTCAGTCAGACGGTAAATAATGAGTAAAAGGGAATGAATGTATCGCATGAACAAAGAGGCCGTCCGCAGATTCATTTAACTAAATATTTTCTTAACGTATTTCTGCAGGCGAAGTAAGGTTCACTTAACAGCTCTGAAGCTCTAAGTATCATGTGAGAGCTTACCATGTTGGAGGTGTTGGAGTGAGCTGGACGATGTGTGGTGGTAGCAACAGTGGCAGCATATATATGGTCTGGAGTCACAAGAGACCTTGGTGCTTCAAGTCTTATCGTGATGCTGACTTTCACACGAAGCATTACACCGTAAACAACAGATTTCACAATTATTGCCAGAGCTGCAGACGCCCCAGTATGACGCTTGTTGGTTTAGGAAGTGTTGCGGCACTGATCACTTAACCGGCCGTGTTGACTGAAGCTGGGTTACGGCAGTTCAACGTACCGGGGAAAATTCCATACTGGTTTACATATATAACTTTCCAGACAGTCTCCCCAATCTCCCACTTTTAATGTCATTAAAAAAGGACATTATCAAATTTTACAGAAGGTAAAAAGGGTATTAGATTATTAAGGACAACGGAAAACACATCTGAAGTGAGGAAATGTAAATGACAAAAGTGAAGGTTTTCACTAAATTTTTACCTTGAGCCTAATTGATATATTCTTTAAAGAAAATAAATATTACAAATATAATCCTTTTTATTGATGCCCTAATCACACGTTTGCCTCACCTACTGCTATATTCAAACGTTTTACGTACAAGTAAAGTGGGTGCTCAACATTGCAAATTGAATTAAATGCCCTGAGAGTGGCTATAAATAATGCAATTCAGAATGATTTACAAGAAGTCTCCTAAAATGAGTCATACCGACTCTAAATCTTCGGTCCAGGCATTGTTTTCCAGCCTGCACAGAGATAATATAAAACTCATCACTGAAATCCAACATATAGGAAAAGAAGCACACAATCTAGGACTATTGATCACCCTAAATTGGATTCCCAATCACATTGGCATAGACGGTAATGAAATGGCAGACTCACTAGCAAAAGCTGCTACTGCTTTAACTGTTGTACAGGTAAAAATACATCCAATTTTATTACAGATTAAGGAGCAAATCAAGAAGAAAATACTCTCAACTATCAAAAGTAACGACCGAGCCAAAGTAGCAGAAGGCAGACCCCAGTACGATGTGGTACGAACCAGCCATTGAGAACTCACCTTTCGAGCCTGGCAAAAACCTATCCAGAGATATTGCAGTATCCATACACAGACTCAGACTTGCCTACAAGTGCTGCTGGGAGGTAATAAACCCATACTTAAAGAGTGTCATATCTGTGGAACAGATGCAGAAATGCTATTATTACATTACTTAATGAAATGTGAGACATTGAAGCCCTGCGCATCAAACTCAACATTCAATCAACAAGAGCAGCTGAGTTAAACGCAAAACCTACAGCAATTACAATTGTTAAAAAATCAGTTGAAGAATGGGACACACTAGTGAACATTGTGCATCTATATCCGCCACCAAGATAACGATATTAAAACAAACGATTAAAATCTGTGCGAAAAGAAGGAAACTCTTCCTTCATTTAAAACTTAAACCCAGATATCACAGTAACAAGGTTATCGTGGTCTCTATCACCTGATCCTATTTCCATAACTTTACATTTACTCGTGTTAAACTCCAGTAGCCATTTCTCTGACCATCTCTGCAATCTGTCCAGGTCCTCTTGGAGGATCCTACAATCTTCATCTGTCACCACTCTTCCTCATTAATTTGGCGTCATCCGCCAACATTGACATGTAGGGTTCTATTCCTGTAAACATATCATTTACGTAAATTAGAAATAGAATTGGTCCCAACACCGATCCTTGTAGTACACCACTCGTTACTGTTCGCCATTCCGACTTCTCGCCCGTTACCATTACTCTCTGGCTCCTTCCTGTTAGATAGTTCTTTACCCATGCTAGGGCCTTTCTACTTACTCCTGCCTGCCTTTCAAGTCTCATTTGCGGTACTGTAACAAAGGCTTTTTGGCACTCTAGAAATACTCATTCTGCCCAACCTTTTCTGCCCTGCCTTATCCTTGTTATTTTATCGTAGAACTCCAAAAAGTTTGTTAGGTATGATTTCCCTGTTCAGATCCTATGTTGGTATTTGTTTACAAACCTAATGCTCTCCAGGTGTGCAGCAAGTCTTAGCTTAATTATTATTTCAAGTATTTTACAGGGGATGCTTGTCAGTGATACGGGTCTGTAGTTATGTACCTCCTCCCTATCACCTTTCTTGAAATTCGGTACGACTTTTGTCATTTGTGTGTGTATTCACCTAATTGTGCTTGCGGGGGCTGAGCTCTGGCTCTTTGGTCCCTCCTCTCAACCGTCAATTAACAGGTGTACAGGTTCCTGAGCCTATTGGGCTCTATCATATCTACAATTGAAACTGTGTATGGAGTCAGCCTCCACCACATCACTTCCTAATGCATTCCATTTGTCAACCACTCTGACACTAAAAATGTTCTTTCTAATGTCTCTGTGGCTCATTTGGGCACTCAATTTCCACCTGTGTCCCCTAGTGCGTGTGCCCCTTGTGTTAAATAGCCTGTATTTATCTACCCTGTCGATTCCCTTGAGAATCTTGAATGTGGTGATCATGTCCGCCCCTAACTCTTCTGTTATCCAACGAAGTGAGATTTAATTCCCGTAGTCTCTCCTCGTAGCTCATACCTCTCAGCTCGGGTACTAGTCTGGTGGCAAATCTTTGAACCTTTTCCAATTTAGTCTTATGCTTGACTAGATATGGACTCCATGCTGGAGCCGCATACTCCAGGATTGGTCTGACATATGTGGTATATAATGTTCTGAAAGATTCCTTACACAAGTTTTAAAAGGCTGTTCTTATGTTAGCCAACCTGGTATATGCCGCTGATGTTATCCTCTTAATATGAGGTTCAGGGGACAGGTCTGGTGTGATATCAACCCCCAGGTCTTTCTCTCTCTCTGACTCTTGAAGTATTTCATCTCCCAAATAATACCTTGTATCTGGTCTCCTGCTCCCTACCCTCTACTCTAACAACCATTTGTTCGACCATTCCTGCAGCTTGTCCAGATCTTATTGAAGCCTCAAGCTGTCCTCCTCTGTCTTAATCCTTCTCATAATTTTTGCATCATCAGCAAACAAAGAGAGGAATGATTCTATCCCATCTGGAAGATCATTTACATATATAAGAAACATTATGGGTCATAGGACTGAACCCTGCGGGACTCCACTGGTGACGTCTCGCCAATCTGAGACCTCATCCCTCACAGTGACTCGCTGTCGTCTATTACTTAGGCACTCCCTTATCCAATGGAGTACCTTCCTTTCACTACAGCCAGCATCTCCAGCTTTCGCACTAGTCTCTGGTGGGGTACTGTGTCAAAGGCTTTCTGGCAATCCAAAAACATGCAGTCTGCCCACCATTCTCTTTCTTTTCTGGTTCTTGTTGTCTGATAGTAGAATTCAATTAATCCTGCGAGGTATTTCTTGCCATCCCTGAAACCATGTTGGTGTTGTGTCACAAAGTTCCTTCGCTCCAGATGTTCCACTAGCTTTGTGTGTGTGTGTGTGTGTGTGTGTGTGTGTGTGTGTGTGTGTACAGGATGTACCTAGTTGTATTCACCTAGATGTGCTTACGTTTGTTTAGTTTCGGCTCTGTGGTCCCCCCTATTCACCGTCATTCAACAGGTGTACAGGTTCATGAGCCTATTGGGCTCTATCATATCTACACTTGAAACTGTGTAAGGAGTCTATCCACCCAATCACTTCCTAATGCATTCCATTTATTAACTGCTCTGACACTAAACAAACTCTACCTTACTTTGTGTACCTTATCAATTCCTTTGAGAATCTTGTATGTGGTGATCATGTCCCCCTATCTCTCCAATCTTCCAGCAACGTGAGGTTTAATTCCCGTAGTTTTTCCTCATTTTTTCTCTGTGGCTATACCGAAAATAATTCTGCATCACTATATCTCAATAGATTAAGTTTGGGAAAGGGATTTGTAATTCCAAATAACCAATGAACAAGTCAGTCATAATTTGTGCAAGCGGATTCCCAATTCCTAAGCTATATTTCTATCTATAGAGCACTATATTTTCAAAGAAAGTATTAAAACTATGCATAGTTTTACAAGTTCAATAACCTTGTTAAAACATACCCACCCTCCTATGACCATCCCGAATCAACCACCAGTCACCCTGTAATGTTTGGTCAGACTAGCAAAATCATCTGGGTCACAATACTTTGCAATATGACTAGTTGTTGCTTGTGGATAGACATAGGTCGTGATGGACGCTCATGCCCATCTCAACACCTAAAATGATGCCAATTTACAATCTCGCTATGTGCCAGACTCATCATCTCTAAGATTTTCCAAAGAAAGGTTTTTCTGCAAGTGGATTAAGTATTTGTCTTATGTAGTTTAATTATCATCAAGGAAGGTAATGTATAGTGACCACAGTAATGTAAAAATAAATGTGGTTACAATTATGAAGAAAAAATGGTGGTTAATGGTAGGGAAGATGGTGAAAAGTAGGGAAAGGGGTTAAGGGTATGGAAAGAGCAAAGGTGGCGGTTAATGGTAGGGGGATGGGAACGATGGGAAGGTTGTGAAGAGTAGGAAAAGTGATGAGGTATAAGAAAGGAGAGGGAATTTGGTGAAGGGGAAGGAAGTTGGTGACAGTGATGGTTCTTGATCGGAACTGGCAGTGCCCAGATAATGAAGGTGGCGATAGTGATGAAGACCACATATTGTGAAGATGACTGCAGAGATAGAGATGGCAGTGGGTGGTGTAAATGGTTACAGTGTTAAAGGTTGCGTGTACTGAAGTTGGTTACAGTGACGAAAATGTATGTAGTCAATCTTATGTAGTGTAGTATGTGGCGTAGATTACACATGGAAAATATTAGAGGGGCTGGTTCCAAATCTGTTCACAAGATCAAATGAGTAACATCATATGATACCAGGAGGCATGACAGGATGTGTAGAATACCTCCGTTGAAAAAAAGAGGTGCAATAGGTATTCTGAGAGAGAACTCTATCAACATCAGAGACCCGAGACTGTTCAACACACTTCCATTACACAAAAGAGGCATAACAGCCCGACCCCTCACAGTGTTCAAGAGAGAACTTGTTAAACACCTCCAAATGATACCTGATCAACCAGGCTGTGATTTATGCGTAATGCTGTTAGCAGCCACGTCCAAGAGCCGGGTTGACCAGACCAACAACTAGGAGACCTGGTCAGAGACCGGGCCGTGGAGCTCTTGACCTTCCGGAATCAACACACGGTAACTGCATTGTAATCACAGAGTACCCGCCAAGTAACAACAAGGTAACCGCCAGGTAACTACAAGGTAACCGCCAAGTAACAACAAGGTAACCGCCAGGTAACTACAAGGTAACCACAAGGTAACAACAAGGTAACCGCCAGGTAAGCGGTTTTCTCCATCACCCGAGCAACGCCGGGGACCCATTCCAATTTCATGTAAATTTGATTCAAATTTTGAATTTATGAATCCCATTAATAAACATAAATAAAAGCCATTAAATAATTTACCAAAGTTTATTAATACTAACAGTTTGTTTAAATATTTTTAAGTTCAGATATGACAAAATATTATCTGCGAATTATGTTACTTTCCATAACCTCCTGAAGAACCTCCACTGCCTCCGTGGCCCCCACCTCCTCCAGAACTTCCACCGCCTCCATATCCTCCTCCACCACTTCCTCCACCAGAGCCTCCACCACCTCCCCCGTAGCCTCCACCTCCACCAGAGCCTCCTCCACCACCACTTGATCCTCCATATCCTCCGCCACCACCACCACCTCCTTTGGAGCCTCCACTACTACTTGAGCCTCCGTATCCTCCGCCACTACCTCCAGAACTTCCACCGCCTCCATAAGTTCCTCCACCAGAGCCTCCGCCACCTCCCCCATAGCCTCCACCTCCACCAGAGCCTCCACCTCCTCCGTAGCCTCCACCTCCACCAGAGCCTCCACCTCCTCCTCCGTAGCCTCCACCTCCACCAGAGCCTCCACCTCTACCTCCACCAGAGCCTCCGGGGTCGGCGTGGCAGGAGACGACCAGGAGCGTCACCACAGCGACGATACAAGCAAACCTCTGGAATGGAATTGGGAACAATAACGGACAACTCTGATATCATATAGTAATTTTTTACATTGAAAAGCTCGTGATTTCATAATCAAATGTAATTATATTATCGAAAGAAGGTACCAAGTCATAACCTAAGTTTACATTTTCCATAAATTGGTAGCTGAAGGAGAGACGAGGCTGACGTCCATAAATTCATGCAAATATCAACCGGTCAATTCAAAATAATGTAATCATTTTCAATAAATTTGGGAGTGTAAATAAATTAGATGCTTCCAAGTAAAGAAGCAGTGGTGTCGATATATGGAACAAGTTACAGTAACAAAAGAGAAAAAAACTCACAGGAGAGTTTCAACCATCGACTAGACAATTATATGAGTAAGAATGAATGGATGTTTCCCGTGGTCCAAGATGACGTCTGAAGATTCATATGACCAAATGTGTTCTCTGAATGATTTAAGAACTCTGAAGCTCTGAGCATCATGTGAGTTACCATGTGGGAGCAGGTAAATGTCAACAAAAGGAAGAATACAAAATAGTTAAATCAAAATCGATAAATTTAGGATTATATTCAAAACGATAGACTGCAAGTCAATAAATAATGTTGACAATTTATGGAACAAGCTACAGTAACATCACTGAAAAAAAAACTCACAGGAAGGTTTCAGTCAGACGGTAAATAATGAGTAAAAGGTAATGAATGTATCGCATGGTCAAAGAGGCCGTCCGCACATTCATTTAACTATTTTCTTAACGTATTTCTGCAGGCGAACTCAGGTTCCCTTAACAGCTCTGAAGCTCTGAGCATCATGTGAGAGCTTACCATGTTGGAGGTGTTGGAGTGAGCAGGACGATCTGTGGCGGTAACAACAGTGGCAGCATATATATGGTCTGGAGTCACAAGAGACCTTGGTGCTTCAAGTCTTATCGTGATGCTGACTTTCACACGAAGCATTACACCGTAAACAACAGATTTCACAATTATTGCCAGAGCTGCAGACGCCCCAGTATGACGCTTGTTGGTTTAGGAAGTGTTGCGGCACTATCACTTAACCGGCCGTGTTGACTGAGGCTGGGTTGCGGCAGTTCAACGTACCGGGAAAATTCCACACTGGTTCACATATATAATCTTCCAGACAGTTTTCCCAATCTCCCACTTTTAATGTTATTAAAAAAGGACATTATCAAATTTTGCAGAAGGTAAAGAGGGTATTAGATTATTAAGGAAAAAGGAAAACACATTTGAAGTGAGGAAATGTGTATGACAATAGCGAAGGTTTTCACTCAATTTTTACCATGAGCCTAATTGATATAGTCTTTAAAGAAAATAATATTACGAATTTAATCCTTTATATTTATGTCCTAATCACACGTTTGCCTCACCTACTGCTATATTCAAACGTTTTACGTACAAGAAAAGTGGGTGCTCAACATTACAAATTGAATTAAATGCCCTGAAAGTGGCTATAAATAATGCAATTCAGAATGATTTACAAGAAGTCTCCTAAAATGAGTCATACCGACTCTAAATCTTCGGTCCAGGCATTGTTTTCCAGCCTGCACAGAGATAATATAAAACTCATCACTGAAATCCAACATATAGGAAAAGAAGCACACAATCTAGGACTATTGATCACCCTAAATTGGATTCCCAATCACATTGGCATAGATGGTAATGAAATGGCAGACTCACTAGCAAAAGCTGCTACTGCTTTAACTGTTGTACAGGTAAAAATACATCCAATTTTATAACAGATTAAGGAGCAAATCAAGAAGAAAATACTCTCAACTATCAAAAGTAACGACCGAGCCAAAGTAGCAGAAGGCAGACCCCAGTACGATGTGGTACGAACCAGCCATTGAGAACTCACCTTTCGAGCCTGGCAAAAACCTATCCAGAGATATTGCAGTAGCCATACACAGACTCAGACTTGCCTACAAGTGCTGCTGGGAGGTAATAAACCCATACTTAAAGAGTGTCATATCTGTGGAACAGATGCAGAAATGCTATTATTACATTACTTAATGAAATGTGAGACATTGAAGCCCTGCGCATCAAACTCAACATTCAATCAACAAGAGCAGCTGAGTTAAATGCAAAACCTACAGCAATTACAATTGTTAAAAAATCAGTTGAAGAATGGGACACACTTGTGAACATTGTGCATCTATATCCGCCACCAAGATAACGATATTAAAACAAACGATTAAAATCTGTGCGAAAAGAAGGAAACTCTTCCTTCATTTAAAACTTAGACCCAGATATCACAGTAACAAGGTTATCGTGGTCTCTATCACCTGATCCTATTTCCATAAATTTACATTTACTCGTGTAGAACTCCAGTAGCCATTTCTCTGACCATCTCTGCAATCTGTCCAGGTCCTCTTGGAGGATCCTACAATCTTCATCTGTCACCACTCTTCCTCATTAATTTGGCGTCATCCGCCAACATTGACATGTAGGGTTCTATTCCTGTAAACATATCATTTACGTAAATTAGAAATAGAATTGGTCCCAACACCGATCCTTGTAGTACACCACTCGTTACTGTTCGCCATTCCGACTTCTCGCCCGTTACCATTACTCTCTGGCTCCTTCCTGTTAGATAGTTCTTTACCCATGCTAGGGCCTTTCTACTTACTCCTGCCTGCCTTTCAAGTCTCATTTGCGGTACTGTAACAAAGGCTTTTTGGCACTCTAGAAATACTCATTCTGCCCAACCTTTTCTGCCCTGCCTTATCCTTGTTATTTTATCGTAGAACTCCAAAAAGTTTGTTAGGTATGATTTCCCTGTTCAGATCCTATGTTGGTATTTGTTTACAAACCTAATGCTCTCCAGGTGTGCAGCAAGTCTTAGCTTAATTATTATTTCAAGTATTTTACAGGGGATGCTTGTCAGTGATACGGGTCTGTAGTTATGTACCTCCTCCCTATCACCTTTCTTGAAATTCGGTACGACTTTTGTCATTTGTGTGTGTATTCACCTAATTGTGCTTGCGGGGGTTGAGCTCTGGCTTTTTGGTCCCTCCTCTCAACCGTCAATTAACAGGTGTACAGGTTCCTGAGCCTATTGGGCTCTATTATATTTACAATTGAAACTGTGTATGGAGTCAGCCTCCACCACATCACTTCCTAATGCATTCCATTTGTCAACCACTCTGACACTAAAAAAGTTCTTTCTAATGTCTCTGTGGCTCATTTGGGCACTCAATTTCCACCTGTGTCCCCTAGTGCGTGTGCCCCTTGTGTTAAATAGCCTGTATTTATCTACCCTGTCGATTCCCTTGAGAATCTTGAATGTGGTGATCATGTCCGCCCCTAACTCTTCTGTCATCCAACGAAGTGAGATTTAATTCCCGTAGTCTCTCCTCGTAGCTCATACCTCTCAGCTCGGGTACTAGTCTGGTGGCAAATCTTTGAACCTTTTCCAATTTAGTCTTATGCTTGACTAGATATGGACTCCATGCTGGAGCCGCATACTCCAGGATTGGTCTGACATATGTGGTATATAATGTTCTGAAAGATTCCTTACACAAGTTTTAAAAGGCTGTTCTTATGTTAGCCAACCTGGTATATGCCGCTGATGTTATCCTCTTAATATGAGGTTCAGGGGACAGGTCTGGTGTGATATCAACCCCCAGGTCTTTCTCTCTCTCTGACTCTTGAAGTATTTCATCTCGCAAATAATACCTTTTATCTGGTCTCCTGCTCCCTACCCTCTACTCTAACAACCATTTGTTCGACCATTCCTGCAGCTTGTCCAGATCTTATTGAAGCCTCAAGCTGTCCTCCTCTGTCTTAATCATTCTCATAATTTTTGCATCATCAGCAAACAAAGAGAGGAATGATTCTATCCCATCTGGAAGATCATTTACATATATAAGAAACATTATGGGTCATAGGACTGAACCCTGCGGGACTCCACTGGTGACGTCTCGCCAATCTGAGGCCTCATCCCTCACAGTGACTCGCTGTCGTCTATTACTTAGGCACTCCCTTATCCAATGGAGTACCTTCCTTTCACTCCAGCCAGCATCTCCAGCTTTCGCACTAGTCTCTGGTGGGGTACTGTGTCAAAGGCTTTCTGGCAATACAAAAACATGCAGTCTGCCCACCATTCTCTTTCTTTTCTGGTTCTTGTTGTCTGATAGTAGAATTCAAATAATCCTGCGAGGTATTTCTTGCCATCCCTGAAACCATGTTGGTGTTGTGTCACAAAGTTCCTTCGCTCCAGATGTTCCACTAGATTTGTGTGTGTGTGTGTGTGTGTGTGTGTGTGTGTGTGTGTGTGTGTGTGTGTGTGTGTGTGTGTGTGTGTGTGTGTGTGTGTGTGTGTGTGTGTGTGTACAGGATGTACCTAGTTGTATTCACCTAGATGTGCTTACGTTTGTTTAGTTTCGGCTCTGTGGTCCCCCCTCTTCACCGTCATTCAACAGGTGTACAGGTTCATGAGCCTATTGGAATCTATCATATCTACACATGAAACTGTGTAAGGAGTCTATCCACCCAATCACTTCCTAATGCATTCCATTTATTAACTGCTCTGACACTAAACAAACTCTACCTTACATTGTGTACCTTATCAATTCCTTTGAGAATCTTGTATGTGGTGATCATGTCCCCCTATCTCTCCAATCTTCCAGCAACGTGAGGTTTAATTCCCGTAGTTTTTCCTCATTTTTTCTCTGTGGCTATACCGAAAATAATTCTGCATCACTATATCTCAATAGATTAAGTTTGGGAAAGGGATTTGTAATTCCAAATAACCAATGAACAAGTCAGTCATAATTTGTGCAAGCGGATTCCCAATTCATAAGCTATATTTCTATCTATAGAGCACTATATTTTCAAAGAAAGTATTAAAACTATGCATAGTTTTACAAGTTCAATAACCTTGTTAAAACATACTCACCCTCCTATGACCATCCCGAATCAACCACCAGTCACCCTGTAATGTTTGGTCAGACTAGCAAAATCATCTGGGTCACAATACTTTGCAATATGACTAGTTGTTGCTTGTGGTTAGACATAGGTCGTGATGGACGCTCATGCCCATCTCAACACCTAAAATGATGCCAATTTACAATCTCGCTCTGTGCCAGACTCATCTTCTCTAAGATTTACCAAAGAAAGGTTTTTCTGCAAGTGGATTAAGTATTTGTCTTATGTAGTTTAATTATCATCAAGGAAGGTAATGTATAGTGACCACAGTAATGTAACTACAATATGGTTACAATTATGAAGAAAAATGGAGGTTAATGGTAGGGGAGATGGAGAAGGGTAGGGAAGGTGGTTAAGGGTATTGAAAGAGGAAAGGTGACGGTAAAAGGTAAGGGGAGGTGGAGGGTAGGGAACGATGGGAAGGTTGTGAAGACTAAGAAAAGTGATGAGGTATAGGAAAGGAGAGGGAATTTGGTGAAGGAGAAGGAAGTTGGTGACAGTGATGGTTCTTGATTGGAACTGGCAGTGCCCAGATAAAGAAGGTGGCGATAGTGATGAAGACCACATATTGTGAAGATGACTGCAGAGATAGAGATGGCAGTGGGTGGTGTAAATGGTTACAGTGTTAAAGGTTGCGTGTACTGAAGTTGGTTACAGTGACGAAAATGTATGTAGTCAACCTTATGTAGTGTAGTATGTGGCGTAGATTACACATGGAAAATATTAGAGGGGCTGGTTCCAAATCTGTTCACAAGATCAAATGAGTAACATCATATGATACCAGGAGGCATGACAGGATGTGTAGAATACCTCCGTTGAAAAAAAGAGGTGCAATAGGTATTCTGAGAGAGAACTCTATCAACATCAGAGACTCGAGACTGTTCAACACACTTCCATTACACAAAAGAGGCATAACAGGCCGACCCCTCACAGTGTTCAAGAGAGAACTTGTTAAACACCTCCAAATGATACCTGATCAACCAGGCTGTGATTTATGCGTAATGCTGTTAGCAGCCACGTCCAAGAGCCTGGTTGACCAGACCAACAACTAGGAGACCTGGTCAGAGACCGGGCCGTGGAGCTCTTGACCTTCCGGAATCAACACACGGTAACTGCATTGTAATCACAGAGTACCCGCCAAGTAACAACAAGGTAACCGCCAGGTAACTACAAGGTAACCGCCAAGTAACAACAAGGTAACCGCCAGGTAAGCGGTTTTCTCCATCACCCGAGCAACGCCGGGGACCCATTCCAATTTCATGTAAATTTGATTCAAATTTTGAATTTATGAATCCCATTAATAAACATAAATAAAAGCCATTAAATAATTTACCAAAGTTTATTAATACTAACAGTTTGTTTAAATATTTTTAAGTTCAGATATGACAAAATATTATCTGCGAATTATGTTACTTTCCATAACCTCCTGAAGAACCTCCACTGCCTCCGTGGCCCCCACCTCCTCCAGAACTTCCACCGCCTCCATATCCTCCTCCACCACTTCCTCCACCAGAGCCTCCACCACCTCCCCCGTAGCCTCCACCTCCACCAGAGCCTCCTCCACCACCACTTGATCCTCCATATCCTCCGCCACCACCACCACCTCCTTTGGAGCCTCCACTACTACTTGAGCCTCCGTATCCTCCGCCACTACCTCCAGAACTTCCACCGCCTCCATAAGTTCCTCCACCAGAGCCTCCGCCACCTCCCCCATAGCCTCCACCTCCACCAGAGCCTCCACCTCCTCCGTAGCCTCCACCTCCACCAGAGCCTCCACCTCCTCCTCCGTAGCCTCCACCTCCACCAGAGCCTCCACCTCTACCTCCACCAGAGCCTCCGGGGTCGGCGTGGCAGGAGACGACCAGGAGCGTCACCACAGCGACGATACAAGCAAACCTCTGGAATGGAATTGGGAACAATAACGGACAACTCTGATATCATATAGTAATTTTTTACATTGAAAAGCTCGTGATTTCATAATCAAATGTAATTATATTATCGAAAGAAGGTACCAAGTCATAACCTAAGTTTACATTTTCCATAAATTGGTAGCTGAAGGAGAGACGAGGCTGACGTCCATAAATTCATGCAAATATCAACCGGTCAATTCAAAATAATGTAATCATTTTCAATAAATTTGGGAGTGTAAATAAATTAGATGCTTCCAAGTAAAGAAGCAGTGGTGTCGATATATGGAACAAGTTACAGTAACAAAAGAGAAAAAAACTCACAGGAGAGTTTCAACCATCGACTAGACAATTATATGAGTAAGAATGAATGGATGTTTCCCGTGGTCCAAGATGACGTCTGAAGATTCATATGACCAAATGTGTTCTCTGAATGATTTAAGAACTCTGAAGCTCTGAGCATCATGTGAGTTACCATGTGGGAGCAGGTAAATGTCAACAAAAGGAAGAATACAAAATAGTTAAATCAAAATCGATAAATTTAGGATTATATTCAAAACGATAGACTGCAAGTCAATAAATAATGTTGACAATTTATGGAACAAGCTACAGTAACATCACTGAAAAAAAAACTCACAGGAAGGTTTCAGTCAGACGGTAAATAATGAGTAAAAGGTAATGAATGTATCGCATGGTCAAAGAGGCCGTCCGCACATTCATTTAACTATTTTCTTAACGTATTTCTGCAGGCGAACTCAGGTTCCCTTAACAGCTCTGAAGCTCTGAGCATCATGTGAGAGCTTACCATGTTGGAGGTGTTGGAGTGAGCAGGACGATCTGTGGCGGTAACAACAGTGGCAGCATATATATGGTCTGGAGTCACAAGAGACCTTGGTGCTTCAAGTCTTATCGTGATGCTGACTTTCACACGAAGCATTACACCGTAAACAACAGATTTCACAATTATTGCCAGAGCTGCAGACGCCCCAGTATGACGCTTGTTGGTTTAGGAAGTGTTGCGGCACTATCACTTAACCGGCCGTGTTGACTGAGGCTGGGTTGCGGCAGTTCAACGTACCGGGAAAATTCCACACTGGTTCACATATATAATCTTCCAGACAGTTTTCCCAATCTCCCACTTTTAATGTTATTAAAAAAGGACATTATCAAATTTTGCAGAAGGTAAAGAGGGTATTAGATTATTAAGGAAAAAGGAAAACATATTTGAAGTGAGGAAATGTGTATGACAATAGCGAAGGTTTTCACTCAATTTTTACCATGAGCCTAATTGATATAGTCTTTAAAGAAAATAATATTACGAATTTAATCCTTTATATTTATGTCCTAATCACACGTTTGCCTCACCTACTGCTATATTCAAACGTTTTACGTACAAGAAAAGTGGGTGCTCAACATTACAAATTGAATTAAATGCCCTGAAAGTGGCTATAAATAATGCAATTCAGAATGATTTACAAGAAGTCTCCTAAAATGAGTCATACCGACTCTAAATCTTCGGTCCAGGCATTGTTTTCCAGCCTGCACAGAGATAATATAAAACTCATCACTGAAATCCAACATATAGGAAAGAAGCACACAATCTAGGACTATTGATCACCCTAAATTGGATTCCCAATCACATTGGCATAGATGGTAATGAAATGGCAGACTCACTAGCAAAAGCTGCTACTGCTTTAACTGTTGTACAGGTAAAAATACATCCAATTTTATAACAGATTAAGGAGCAAATCAAGAAGAAAATACTCTCAACTATCAAAAGTAACGACCGAGCCAAAGTAGCAGAAGGCAGACCCCAGTACGATGTGGTACGAACCAGCCATTGAGAACTCACCTTTCGAGCCTGGCAAAAACCTATCCAGAGATATTGCAGTAGCCATACACAGACTCAGACTTGCCTACAAGTGCTGCTGGGAGGTAATAAACCCATACTTAAAGAGTGTCATATCTGTGGAACAGATGCAGAAATGCTATTATTACATTACTTAATGAAATGTGAGACATTGAAGCCCTGCGCATCAAACTCAACATTCAATCAACAAGAGCAGCTGAGTTAAATGCAAAACCTACAGCAATTACAATTGTTAAAAAATCAGTTGAAGAATGGGACACACTTGTGAACATTGTGCATCTATATCCGCCACCAAGATAACGATATTAAAACAAACGATTAAAATCTGTGCGAAAAGAAGGAAACTCTTCCTTCATTTAAAACTTAGACCCAGATATCACAGTAACAAGGTTATCGTGGTCTCTATCACCTGATCCTATTTCCATAAATTTACATTTACTCGTGTAGAACTCCAGTAGCCATTTCTCTGACCATCTCTGCAATCTGTCCAGGTCCTCTTGGAGGATCCTACAATCTTCATCTGTCACCACTCTTCCTCATTAATTTGGCGTCATCCGCCAACATTGACATGTAGGGTTCTATTCCTGTAAACATATCATTTACGTAAATTAGAAATAGAATTGGTCCCAACACCGATCCTTGTAGTACACCACTCGTTACTGTTCGCCATTCCGACTTCTCGCCCGTTACCATTACTCTCTGGCTCCTTCCTGTTAGATAGTTCTTTACCCATGCTAGGGCCTTTCTACTTACTCCTGCCTGCCTTTCAAGTCTCATTTGCGGTACTGTAACAAAGGCTTTTTGGCACTCTAGAAATACTCATTCTGCCCAACCTTTTCTGCCCTGCCTTATCCTTGTTATTTTATCGTAGAACTCCAAAAAGTTTGTTAGGTATGATTTCCCTGTTCAGATCCTATGTTGGTATTTGTTTACAAACCTAATGCTCTCCAGGTGTGCAGCAAGTCTTAGCTTAATTATTATTTCAAGTATTTTACAGGGGATGCTTGTCAGTGATACGGGTCTGTAGTTATGTACCTCCTCCCTATCACCTTTCTTGAAATTCGGTACGACTTTTGTCATTTGTGTGTGTATTCACCTAATTGTGCTTGCGGGGGTTGAGCTCTGGCTTTTTGGTCCCTCCTCTCAACCGTCAATTAACAGGTGTACAGGTTCCTGAGCCTATTGGGCTCTATTATATTTACAATTGAAACTGTGTATGGAGTCAGCCTCCACCACATCACTTCCTAATGCATTCCATTTGTCAACCACTCTGACACTAAAAAAGTTCTTTCTAATGTCTCTGTGGCTCATTTGGGCACTCAATTTCCACCTGTGTCCCCTAGTGCGTGTGCCCCTTGTGTTAAATAGCCTGTATTTATCTACCCTGTCGATTCCCTTGAGAATCTTGAATGTGGTGATCATGTCCGCCCCTAACTCTTCTGTCATCCAACGAAGTGAGATTTAATTCCCGTAGTCTCTCCTCGTAGCTCATACCTCTCAGCTCGGGTACTAGTCTGGTGGCAAATCTTTGAACCTTTTCCAATTTAGTCTTATGCTTGACTAGATATGGACTCCATGCTGGAGCCGCATACTCCAGGATTGGTCTGACATATGTGGTATATAATGTTCTGAAAGATTCCTTACACAAGTTTTAAAAGGCTGTTCTTATGTTAGCCAACCTGGTATATGCCGCTGATGTTATCCTCTTAATATGAGGTTCAGGGGACAGGTCTGGTGTGATATCAACCCCCAGGTCTTTCTCTCTCTCTGACTCTTGAAGTATTTCATCTCGCAAATAATACCTTTTATCTGGTCTCCTGCTCCCTACCCTCTACTCTAACAACCATTTGTTCGACCATTCCTGCAGCTTGTCCAGATCTTATTGAAGCCTCAAGCTGTCCTCCTCTGTCTTAATCATTCTCATAATTTTTGCATCATCAGCAAACAAAGAGAGGAATGATTCTATCCCATCTGGAAGATCATTTACATATATAAGAAACATTATGGGTCATAGGACTGAACCCTGCGGGACTCCACTGGTGACGTCTCGCCAATCTGAGGCCTCATCCCTCACAGTGACTCGCTGTCGTCTATTACTTAGGCACTCCCTTATCCAATGGAGTACCTTCCTTTCACTCCAGCCAGCATCTCCAGCTTTCGCACTAGTCTCTGGTGGGGTACTGTGTCAAAGGCTTTCTGGCAATACAAAAACATGCAGTCTGCCCACCATTCTCTTTCTTTTCTGGTTCTTGTTGTCTGATAGTAGAATTCAAATAATCCTGCGAGGTATTTCTTGCCATCCCTGAAACCATGTTGGTGTTGTGTCACAAAGTTCCTTCGCTCCAGATGTTCCACTAGATTTGTGTGTGTGTGTGTGTGTGTGTGTGTGTGTGTGTGTGTGTGTGTGTGTGTGTGTGTGTGTGTGTGTGTGTGTGTGTGTGTGTGTGTGTGTGTACAGGATGTACCTAGTTGTATTCACCTAGATGTGCTTACGTTTGTTTAGTTTCGGCTCTGTGGTCCCCCCTCTTCACCGTCATTCAACAGGTGTACAGGTTCATGAGCCTATTGGAATCTATCATATCTACACATGAAACTGTGTAAGGAGTCTATCCACCCAATCACTTCCTAATGCATTCCATTTATTAACTGCTCTGACACTAAACAAACTCTACCTTACATTGTGTACCTTATCAATTCCTTTGAGAATCTTGTATGTGGTGATCATGTCCCCCTATCTCTCCAATCTTCCAGCAACGTGAGGTTTAATTCCCGTAGTTTTTCCTCATTTTTTCTCTGTGGCTATACCGAAAATAATTCTGCATCACTATATCTCAATAGATTAAGTTTGGGAAAGGGATTTGTAATTCCAAATAACCAATGAACAAGTCAGTCATAATTTGTGCAAGCGGATTCCCAATTCATAAGCTATATTTCTATCTATAGAGCACTATATTTTCAAAGAAAGTATTAAAACTATGCATAGTTTTACAAGTTCAATAACCTTGTTAAAACATACTCACCCTCCTATGACCATCCCGAATCAACCACCAGTCACCCTGTAATGTTTGGTCAGACTAGCAAAATCATCTGGGTCACAATACTTTGCAATATGACTAGTTGTTGCTTGTGGTTAGACATAGGTCGTGATGGACGCTCATGCCCATCTCAACACCTAAAATGATGCCAATTTACAATCTCGCTCTGTGCCAGACTCATCTTCTCTAAGATTTACCAAAGAAAGGTTTTTCTGCAAGTGGATTAAGTATTTGTCTTATGTAGTTTAATTATCATCAAGGAAGGTAATGTATAGTGACCACAGTAATGTAACTACAATATGGTTACAATTATGAAGAAAAATGGAGGTTAATGGTAGGGGAGATGGAGAAGGGTAGGGAAGGTGGTTAAGGGTATTGAAAGAGGAAAGGTGACGGTAAAAGGTAAGGGGAGGTGGAGGGTAGGGAACGATGGGAAGGTTGTGAAGACTAAGAAAAGTGATGAGGTATAGGAAAGGAGAGGGAATTTGGTGAAGGAGAAGGAAGTTGGTGACAGTGATGGTTCTTGATTGGAACTGGCAGTGCCCAGATAAAGAAGGTGGCGATAGTGATGAAGACCACATATTGTGAAGATGACTGCAGAGATAGAGATGGCAGTGGGTGGTGTAAATGGTTACAGTGTTAAAGGTTGCGTGTACTGAAGTTGGTTACAGTGACGAAAATGTATGTAGTCAACCTTATGTAGTGTAGTATGTGGCGTAGATTACACATGGAAAATATTAGAGGGGCTGGTTCCAAATCTGTTCACAAGATCAAATGAGTAACATCATATGATACCAGGAGGCATGACAGGATGTGTAGAATACCTCCGTTGAAAAAAAGAGGTGCAATAGGTATTCTGAGAGAGAACTCTATCAACATCAGAGACTCGAGACTGTTCAACACACTTCCATTACACAAAAGAGGCATAACAGGCCGACCCCTCACAGTGTTCAAGAGAGAACTTGTTAAACACCTCCAAATGATACCTGATCAACCAGGCTGTGATTTATGCGTAATGCTGTTAGCAGCCACGTCCAAGAGCCTGGTTGACCAGACCAACAACTAGGAGACCTGGTCAGAGACCGGGCCGTGGAGCTCTTGACCTTCCGGAATCAACACACGGTAACTGCATTGTAATCACAGAGTACCCGCCAAGTAACAACAAGGTAACCGCCAGGTAACTACAAGGTAACCGCCAAGTAACAACAAGGTAACCGCCAGGTAAGCGGTTTTCTCCATCACCCGAGCAACGCCGGGGACCCATTCCAATTTCATGTAAATTTGATTCAAATTTTGAATTTATGAATCCCATTAATAAACATAAATAAAAGCCATTAAATAATTTACCAAAGTTTATTAATACTAACAGTTTGTTTAAATATTTTTAAGTTCAGATATGACAAAATATTATCTGCGAATTATGTTACTTTCCATAACCTCCTGAAGAACCTCCACTGCCTCCGTGGCCCCCACCTCCTCCAGAACTTCCACCGCCTCCATATCCTCCTCCACCACTTCCTCCACCAGAGCCTCCACCACCTCCCCCGTAGCCTCCACCTCCACCAGAGCCTCCTCCACCACCACTTGATCCTCCATATCCTCCGCCACCACCACCACCTCCTTTGGAGCCTCCACTACTACTTGAGCCTCCGTATCCTCCGCCACTACCTCCAGAACTTCCACCGCCTCCATAAGTTCCTCCACCAGAGCCTCCGCCACCTCCCCCATAGCCTCCACCTCCACCAGAGCCTCCACCTCCTCCGTAGCCTCCACCTCCACCAGAGCCTCCACCTCCTCCTCCGTAGCCTCCACCTCCACCAGAGCCTCCACCTCTACCTCCACCAGAGCCTCCGGGGTCGGCGTGGCAGGAGACGACCAGGAGCGTCACCACAGCGACGATACAAGCAAACCTCTGGAATGGAATTGGGAACAATAACGGACAACTCTGATATCATATAGTAATTTTTTACATTGAAAAGCTCGTGATTTCATAATCAAATGTAATTATATTATCGAAAGAAGGTACCAAGTCATAACCTAAGTTTACATTTTCCATAAATTGGTAGCTGAAGGAGAGACGAGGCTGACGTCCATAAATTCATGCAAATATCAACCGGTCAATTCAAAATAATGTAATCATTTTCAATAAATTTGGGAGTGTAAATAAATTAGATGCTTCCAAGTAAAGAAGCAGTGGTGTCGATATATGGAACAAGTTACAGTAACAAAAGAGAAAAAAACTCACAGGAGAGTTTCAACCATCGACTAGACAATTATATGAGTAAGAATGAATGGATGTTTCCCGTGGTCCAAGATGACGTCTGAAGATTCATATGACCAAATGTGTTCTCTGAATGATTTAAGAACTCTGAAGCTCTGAGCATCATGTGAGAGTTACCATGTGGGAGCAGGTAAATGTCAACAAAAGGAAGAATACAAAATAGTTAAATCAAAATCGATAAATTTAGGATTATATTCAAAACGATAGACTGCAAGTCAATAAATAATGTTGACAATTTATGGAACAAGCTACAGTAACATCACTGAAAAAAAAACTCACAGGAAGGTTTCAGTCAGACGGTAAATAATGAGTAAAAGGTAATGAATGTATCGCATGGTCAAAGAGGCCGTCCGCACATTCATTTAACTATTTTCTTAACGTATTTCTGCAGGCGAACTCAGGTTCCCTTAACAGCTCTGAAGCTCTGAGCATCATGTGAGAGCTTACCATGTTGGAGGTGTTGGAGTGAGCAGGACGATCTGTGGCGGTAACAACAGTGGCAGCATATATATGGTCTGGAGTCACAAGAGACCTTGGTGCTTCAAGTCTTATCGTGATGCTGACTTTCACACGAAGCATTACACCGTAAACAACAGATTTCACAATTATTGCCAGAGCTGCAGACGCCCCAGTATGACGCTTGTTGGTTTAGGAAGTGTTGCGGCACTATCACTTAACCGGCCGTGTTGACTGAGGCTGGGTTGCGGCAGTTCAACGTACCGGGAAAATTCCACACTGGTTCACATATATAATCTTCCAGACAGTTTTCCCAATCTCCCACTTTTAATGTTATTAAAAAAGGACATTATCAAATTTTGCAGAAGGTAAAGAGGGTATTAGATTATTAAGGAAAAAGGAAAACACATTTGAAGTGAGGAAATGTGTATGACAATAGCGAAGGTTTTCACTCAATTTTTACCATGAGCCTAATTGATATAGTCTTTAAAGAAAATAATATTACGAATTTAATCCTTTATATTTATGTCCTAATCACACGTTTGCCTCACCTACTGCTATATTCAAACGTTTTACGTACAAGAAAAGTGGGTGCTCAACATTACAAATTGAATTAAATGCCCTGAAAGTGGCTATAAATAATGCAATTCAGAATGATTTACAAGAAGTCTCCTAAAATGAGTCATACCGACTCTAAATCTTCGGTCCAGGCATTGTTTTCCAGCCTGCACAGAGATAATATAAAACTCATCACTGAAATCCAACATATAGGAAAAGAAGCACACAATCTAGGACTATTGATCACCCTAAATTGGATTCCCAATCACATTGGCATAGATGGTAATGAAATGGCAGACTCACTAGCAAAAGCTGCTACTGCTTTAACTGTTGTACAGGTAAAAATACATCCAATTTTATAACAGATTAAGGAGCAAATCAAGAAGAAAATACTCTCAACTATCAAAAGTAACGACCGAGCCAAAGTAGCAGAAGGCAGACCCCAGTACGATGTGGTACGAACCAGCCATTGAGAACTCACCTTTCGAGCCTGGCAAAAACCTATCCAGAGATATTGCAGTAGCCATACACAGACTCAGACTTGCCTACAAGTGCTGCTGGGAGGTAATAAACCCATACTTAAAGAGTGTCATATCTGTGGAACAGATGCAGAAATGCTATTATTACATTACTTAATGAAATGTGAGACATTGAAGCCCTGCGCATCAAACTCAACATTCAATCAACAAGAGCAGCTGAGTTAAATGCAAAACCTACAGCAATTACAATTGTTAAAAAATCAGTTGAAGAATGGGACACACTTGTGAACATTGTGCATCTATATCCGCCACCAACATAACGATATTAAAACAAACGATTAAAATCTGTGCGAAAAGAAGGAAACTCTTCCTTCATTTAAAACTTAGACCCAGATATCACAGTAACAAGGTTATCGTGGTCTCTATCACCTGATCCTATTTCCATAAATTTACATTTACTCGTGTAGAACTCCAGTAGCCATTTCTCTGACCATCTCTGCAATCTGTCCAGGTCCTCTTGGAGGATCCTACAATCTTCATCTGTCACCACTCTTCCTCATTAATTTGGCGTCATCCGCCAACATTGACATGTAGGGTTCTATTCCTGTAAACATATCATTTACGTAAATTAGAAATAGAATTGGTCCCAACACCGATCCTTGTAGTACACCACTCGTTACTGTTCGCCATTCCGACTTCTCGCCCGTTACCATTACTCTCTGGCTCCTTCCTGTTAGATAGTTCTTTACCCATGCTAGGGCCTTTCTACTTACTCCTGCCTGCCTTTCAAGTCTCATTTGCGGTACTGTAACAAAGGCTTTTTGGCACTCTAGAAATACTCATTCTGCCCAACCTTTTCTGCCCTGCCTTATCCTTGTTATTTTATCGTAGAACTCCAAAAAGTTTGTTAGGTATGATTTCCCTGTTCAGATCCTATGTTGGTATTTGTTTACAAACCTAATGCTCTCCAGGTGTGCAGCAAGTCTTAGCTTAATTATTATTTCAAGTATTTTACAGGGGATGCTTGTCAGTGATACGGGTCTGTAGTTATGTACCTCCTCCCTATCACCTTTCTTGAAATTCGGTACGACTTTTGTCATTTGTGTGTGTATTCACCTAATTGTGCTTGCGGGGGTTGAGCTCTGGCTTTTTGGTCCCTCCTCTCAACCGTCAATTAACAGGTGTACAGGTTCCTGAGCCTATTGGGCTCTATTATATTTACAATTGAAACTGTGTATGGAGTCAGCCTCCACCACATCACTTCCTAATGCATTCCATTTGTCAACCACTCTGACACTAAAAAAGTTCTTTCTAATGTCTCTGTGGCTCATTTGGGCACTCAATTTCCACCTGTGTCCCCTAGTGCGTGTGCCCCTTGTGTTAAATAGCCTGTATTTATCTACCCTGTCGATTCCCTTGAGAATCTTGAATGTGGTGATCATGTCCGCCCCTAACTCTTCTGTCATCCAACGAAGTGAGATTTAATTCCCGTAGTCTCTCCTCGTAGCTCATACCTCTCAGCTCGGGTACTAGTCTGGTGGCAAATCTTTGAACCTTTTCCAATTTAGTCTTATGCTTGACTAGATATGGACTCCATGCTGGAGCCGCATACTCCAGGATTGGTCTGACATATGTGGTATATAATGTTCTGAAAGATTCCTTACACAAGTTTTAAAAGGCTGTTCTTATGTTAGCCAACCTGGTATATGCCGCTGATGTTATCCTCTTAATATGAGGTTCAGGGGACAGGTCTGGTGTGATATCAACCCCCAGGTCTTTCTCTCTCTCTGACTCTTGAAGTATTTCATCTCGCAAATAATACCTTTTATCTGGTCTCCTGCTCCCTACCCTCTACTCTAACAACCATTTGTTCGACCATTCCTGCAGCTTGTCCAGATCTTATTGAAGCCTCAAGCTGTCCTCCTCTGTCTTAATCATTCTCATAATTTTTGCATCATCAGCAAACAAAGAGAGGAATGATTCTATCCCATCTGGAAGATCATTTACATATATAAGAAACATTATGGGTCATAGGACTGAACCCTGCGGGACTCCACTGGTGACGTCTCGCCAATCTGAGGCCTCATCCCTCACAGTGACTCGCTGTCGTCTATTACTTAGGCACTCCCTTATCCAATGGAGTACCTTCCTTTCACTCCAGCCAGCATCTCCAGCTTTCGCACTAGTCTCTGGTGGGGTACTGTGTCAAAGGCTTTCTGGCAATACAAAAACATGCAGTCTGCCCACCATTCTCTTTCTTTTCTGGTTCTTGTTGTCTGATAGTAGAATTCAAATAATCCTGCGAGGTATTTCTTGCCATCCCTGAAACCATGTTGGTGTTGTGTCACAAAGTTCCTTCGCTCCAGATGTTCCACTAGATTTGTGTGTGTGTGTGTGTGTGTGTGTGTGTGTGTGTGTGTGTGTGTGTGTGTGTGTGTGTGTGTGTGTGTGTGTGTGTGTGTGTGTGTGTGTGTGTGTACAGGATGTACCTAGTTGTATTCACCTAGATGTGCTTACGTTTGTTTAGTTTCGGCTCTGTGGTCCCCCCTCTTCACCGTCATTCAACAGGTGTACAGGTTCATGAGCCTATTGGAATCTATCATATCTACACATGAAACTGTGTAAGGAGTCTATCCACCCAATCACTTCCTAATGCATTCCATTTATTAACTGCTCTGACACTAAACAAACTCTACCTTACATTGTGTACCTTATCAATTCCTTTGAGAATCTTGTATGTGGTGATCATGTCCCCCTATCTCTCCAATCTTCCAGCAACGTGAGGTTTAATTCCCGTAGTTTTTCCTCATTTTTTCTCTGTGGCTATACCGAAAATAATTCTGCATCACTATATCTCAATAGATTAAGTTTGGGAAAGGGATTTGTAATTCCAAATAACCAATGAACAAGTCAGTCATAATTTGTGCAAGCGGATTCCCAATTCATAAGCTATATTTCTATCTATAGAGCACTATATTTTCAAAGAAAGTATTAAAACTATGCATAGTTTTACAAGTTCAATAACCTTGTTAAAACATACTCACCCTCCTATGACCATCCCGAATCAACCACCAGTCACCCTGTAATGTTTGGTCAGACTAGCAAAATCATCTGGGTCACAATACTTTGCAATATGACTAGTTGTTGCTTGTGGTTAGACATAGGTCGTGATGGACGCTCATGCCCATCTCAACACCTAAAATGATGCCAATTTACAATCTCGCTCTGTGCCAGACTCATCTTCTCTAAGATTTACCAAAGAAAGGTTTTTCTGCAAGTGGATTAAGTATTTGTCTTATGTAGTTTAATTATCATCAAGGAAGGTAATGTATAGTGACCACAGTAATGTAACTACAATATGGTTACAATTATGAAGAAAAATGGAGGTTAATGGTAGGGGAGATGGAGAAGGGTAGGGAAGGTGGTTAAGGGTATTGAAAGAGGAAAGGTGACGGTAAAAGGTAAGGGGAGGTGGAGGGTAGGGAACGATGGGAAGGTTGTGAAGACTAAGAAAAGTGATGAGGTATAGGAAAGGAGAGGGAATTTGGTGAAGGAGAAGGAAGTTGGTGACAGTGATGGTTCTTGATTGGAACTGGCAGTGCCCAGATAAAGAAGGTGGCGATAGTGATGAAGACCACATATTGTGAAGATGACTGCAGAGATAGAGAAGGCAGTGCGTGGTGTAAATGGTTACAGTGTTAAAGGTTGCGTGTACTGAAGTTGGTTACAGTGACGAAAATGTATGTAGTCAACCTTATGTAGTGTAGTATGTGGCGTAGATTACACATGGAAAATATTAGAGGGGCTGGTTCCAAATCTGTTCACAAGATCAAATGAGTAACATCATATGATACCAGGAGGCATGACAGGATGTGTAGAATACCTCCGTTGAAAAAAAGAGGTGCAATAGGTATTCTGAGAGAGAACTCTATCAACATCAGAGACCCGAGACTGTTTAACACACTTCCATTACACAAAAGAGGCATAACAGGCCGACCCCTCACAGTGTTCAAGAGAGAACTTGTTAAACACCTCCAAATGATACCTGATCAACCAGGCTGTGATTTATGCGTAATGCTGTGAGCAGCCACGTCCAAGAGCCTGGTTGACCAGACCAACAACTAGGAGACCTGGTCAGAGACCGGGCCGTGGAGCTCTTGACCTTCTGGAATCAACACACGGTAACTGCATTGTAATCACAGAGTACCCGCCAAGTAACAACAAGGTAACCGCCAGGTAACTACAAGGTAACCGCAAGGTAACAACAAGGTAACCGCAAGGTAAGCGGTTTTCTCCATCACCCGAGCAACGCCGGGGACCCTTTCCAATTTCATGTAAATTTGATTCAAATTTTGAATTTATGAATCCCATTAATAAACATAAATAAAAGCCATTAAATAATTTACCAAAGTTTATTAATACTAACAGTTTGTTTAAATATTTTTAAGATCAGATATGACAAAATATTATCTGCGAATTATGTTACTTTCCATAACCTCCTGAAGAACCTCCACTGTCTCCGTGGCCCCCACCTCCTCCAGATCTTCCACCGCCTCCATATCCTCCTCCACCACTTCCTCCACCAGAGCCTCCACCACCTCCCCCGTAGCCTCCACCTCCACCAGAGCCTCCTCCACCACCACTTGATCCTCCATATCCTCCGCCACCACCACCACCTCCTCTGGAGCCTCCACTACTACTTGAGCCTCCGTATCCTCCGCCACTACCTCCAGAACTTCCACCGGCTCCATAACTTCCTCCACCAGAGCCTCCGCCACCTCCCCCATAGCCTCCACCTCCACCAGAGCCTCCACCTCCTCCGTAGCCTCCACCTCCACCAGAGCCTCCACCTCCTCCTCCGTAGCCTCCACCTCCACCAGAGCCTCCACCTCTACCTCCACCAGAGCCTCCGGGGTCGGCGTGGCAGGAGACGACCAGGAGCGTCACCACAACGACGATACATGCAAACCTCTGGAATGGAATTGGGAACATTAACGGACAACTCTGATATCATATAGTAATTTTTTACATTGAAAAGCTCGTGATTTCATAATCAAATGTAATTATATTATCGAAAGAAGGCACCAAGTCATAACCTAAGTTTACATTTTCCATAAATTGGTAGCTGAAGGAGAGACGAGGCTGACGTCCATAAATTCATGCAAATATCAACCGGTCAATTCAAAATAATGTAATCATTTTCAATAAATTTGGGAGTGTAAATAAATTAGATGCTTCCAAGTAAAGAAGCAGTGGTGTCGATATATGGAACAAGTTACAGTAACAAAAGAGAAAAAAACTCACAGGAGAGTTTCAACCATCGACTAGACAATTATATGAGTAAGAATGAATGGATGTTTCCCGTGGTCCAAGATGCCGTCTGAAGATTCATATGACCAAATGTGTTCTCTGAATGATTTAAGAACTCTGAAGCTCTGAGCATCATGTGAGAGTTACCATGTGGGAGCAGGTAAATGTCAACAAAAGGAAGAATACAAAATAGTTAAATCAAAATCGATAAATTTAGGATTATATTCAAAACGATTGACTGCAAGTCAGTGAATAATGTTGACGATTTATGGAACAAGCTACAGTAACATCACTGAAAAAAAACTCACAGGAAGGTTTCAGTCAGACGGTAAATAATGAGTAAAAGGTAATGAATGTATCGCATGGTCAAAGAGGCCGTCCGCACATTCATTTAACTATTTTCTTAACGTATTTCTGCAGGCGAACTCAGGTTCCCTTAACAGCTCTGAAGCTCTGAGCATCATGTGAGAGCTTACCATGTTGGAGGTGTTGGAGTGAGCAGGACGATCTGTGGCGGTAACAACAGTGACAGCATATATATGGTCTGGAGTCACAAGAGACCTTGGTGCTTCAAGTCTTATCGTGATGCTGACTTTCACACGAAGCATTACACCGTAAACAACAGATTTCACAATTATTGCCAGAGCTGCAGACGCCCCAGTATGACGCTTGTTGGTTTAGGAAGTGTTGCGGCACTATCACTTAACCGGCCGTGTTGACTGAAGCTGGGTTGAGGCAGTTCAACGTACCGGGAAAATTCCACACTGGTTCACATATATAATCTTCCAGACAGTCTTCCCAATCTCCCACTTTTAATGTTATTAAAAAAGGACATTATCAAATATTACAGAAGGTAAAGAGGGTATTAGATTATTAAGGAAAAAGGAAAACACATTTGAAGTGAGGAAATGTGTATGACAATAGCGAAGGTTTTCACTCAATTTTTACCATGAGCCTAATTGATATAGTCTTTAAAGAAAATAATATTACGAATTTAATCCTTTATATTTATGTCCTAATCACACGTTTGCCTCACCTACTGCTATATTCAAACGTTTTACGTACAAGAAAAGTGGGTGCTCAACATTACAAATTGAATTAAATGCCCTGAAAGTGGCCATAAATTATGCAATTGAGAATAATGTACAAGAAGGCTCCTAAAATGAGTCTTACCGACTCTAAATCTTCGGTCCAGGCATTGTTTTCCAGCCTGCACAGAGATAATATAAAACACATCACTGAAATCCTACATATAGGAAAAGAGGCACACAATCTAGGACTATTGATCACCCTAAATTGGATTCCAAATCACATTGGCATAGAGGGTAATGAATTGGCAGACTCACTAGCAAAAGCTGCTACTGCTTTAACTGTTGTACAGGTAAAAATACCTCCAAATTTATTACAGATTAAGGAGAAAATCATGAAGGGAAATACTCCCAACTATCAATTGTAACGACAGAGCCAAAATACCGGAAGGCAGACCCACTGCGATGTGGTTCGAACAAGCCATTGGGAACTCATCTTTCAAGCCTGGCAAAAACATATCCAGAAATATTGGAGTAGCCTTACACAGACTCAGACTTGGCTACAAGTTCTGCTGGAAGGTAATAAACCAATTCTTAAAGAGTATCATATCTGTGGAACAGATGCAGAAATGTTATTATTACATTACTTACTGGAATGTGAAGAATTGAAGCCCTGCGCATCAAACTCAACCTTCAACCAACAAGAGCACCTGAATTAAATGCAAAATCTACAGTGACTACTATGGTTAAAAAATCAGTTGAAGAATGGGACACACTAGTGAACATTGTGCAGCTATATCCGCCACCAATATAACGTTATTAAAACAAAAGACTAAAATCAGTGCGAAAAGATGGAAATTCTACATTCATTTAAAACTTTGACCCAGATATCACAGTAACAAGGTTATTGCGAATAACCGAACTCAATTACGTTTCTATGTAGCCCGTGTTATATGGAAGTTTTGTTCCGAGTGGCAGAATCTAAAACAAAAACAACATCTCTGAGCGCAAGTTATAGCCCCGCTCTTGTGGCAGGCAAGTCCACTATGGGCTCAACATAGCCCGTGCTACATGGAACTTTTTGTTCTGAGTAGCTGACTCTAAAACAACAATCTCTGAGCTTTGTTACTGGCATTACAAGATGAATGTCATCTTCAATAATGTCAACCACCAACGACATGTTTGTTGACATCGCTGTCCACACTGATTTCTTCGGTCACACTTTTACAGGTGAGAGTGTGAGTGTGTTCATTCACACACTCTTTACAGAATGTGTGTTCTCTCTTATTTGTGCCACCAGGATCGATCTTAAGTTCTTGGGCCCCCACCTTAATTGCTGCCGGTTTTCTTATGCTATGACTCCTGACCTATTTCCCGATCATATCTGCTTTTAAAATTGTAAATGGAGCTGGATTTTTCAACCTGTTCCTCAAGTTCATTCCATTTTCCTATTACTCTTACGCTAAAAGAATATTTTAAGATCTCTAGAACTCAGATGATTCTCTAGCTTCCTACCATGGCCTCTGGTTCTTTTAGTATGTATTGTGAACTTTTCCTATTTTCCTGTTCTGAGTGAGTAGGAAAGTATTTTATCCTCCAAATCGTCTAAAGTATTTTACACGTCTCTATCATGTTTCTCCTCCATCCTCTTTTCTAGCGCCCTCAAGTTTAGCTCATTCAGTCTGTCTTCACACTTCATCCCCCATCACAATTCTTGGACTTGCTTCGTTGCAAACGTTTAAACCGAAAATAATAGAATTTGCGACGTTTCGGTACGTCCTGGAAGATTATCAAGTCGTGTAAGTGCAAGAGAAAGGTGAAGAAAGTCATAATTATCTCAACCACTCTTATTTGTATTACATGACTTGATAATGGTCCAGGATGAACAGAAACGTCGTCAATTATTTTATTTTCAGACTAGCTGTGGCTCAGTATTGCTGTAGCTCAGCCTGTGCAGTGCTGAGCCACAGCAACCTTCCCCTGTCTCACATCCTCTTCACTATCCCTCCTCCTCCGTCCCCTCGTCCTCTCTACCATTCCTCATTTCCCCGCCCCCTCGTACTGCCCACCGTTCCTACCCTCCCCCGTCCCCTTGTCCTCCCCACCATCTCCCACTCCCCCGTCCCTTTGTTCTCCTAACCATCCCCAACTCTCCCGTCCCCCTCGTCCTCCCTACCATTTCCCCCTCCCCTGTCCCCTAGTCCTCCCCACCGTCCCCCACCCCTGTCCTCTCTTCCTCCATATAATATAAGAAAAGCAGTTAATTAAAAACGAAATGAAAAAATAGAAAAATAAACTATATTCACAAAAAAGAATGCTACGGTAAACAACACAGCTTAATTCCAACGCATTGTCACACAAAATAATTAAATAAAAATGAAAATAAATCGGAATCTATGAAAACTCCATATATTAATGAAATTCAGAAACATTGAAATTGAATCGTAATATATTAAGTATAGCATGTGTTGCTCTTACGTGCAACAGATGGCTCTGTTTTTCAAAAACGGCATGTTTTACCTGTCACAGGTGTGGCATCTGTACTTATACTAACGAAATGAACAGTATGGTAAACAACACAGCTCAATTCCAACGGAATGTCACACAAAATAATTTAATCAAAATGAAAATAAATGGAAATCTATGAAAATTCAATTTATCAATGAAATTTGAAACACTGAAATGTAATCGTAACATATATAGTATAGCATGTGTTACTCCTACGTGCAACAGATGGCGCTGTGTCATAAGAAAAGAATGTCTTTACCTGTCACAGGTGTTGCATCCATACTTACACTTACGAAATGAACGGTATGGTAAACAAAACAACTCAATTCCAACACAATGTCACAGAATAATTAAATCAAAATGAAAATAAATCGAAATATATCTAAATTCAATTTATCAATGATATCGGAAATCCTGAAATGGAATCGTAACATATTTAGTATGGCGTGTGTGTGCATATTACGTGCAACAGATGGCCCTGTTTCTCAAAAAACGCATGTTTTTTACCTGTCACATGTGTGGAATCTATATAGCAGGTATATAAAAACGCACACGTATTCGAAGGAAACGTTTTGTCAAAATTTCAAAGCAATTGGAGAACTTTCAAATATTACAGCGTGTGTTGCTCTTACGTCATACAGATGGCGCTGTTTTTTGTTTTTAATTTTTTTTCCTGTCACAGGTGATGCATGTATATAATAGGTATATAAAAACACGCGCCTATTCGAATGCAACGTTGTGTCAAAATTTCAAAGCAATCGGTAAAGAGGTTTTGAAGATTTCCTTCACATGAAAATCACAGTTTTAAAAAAATATATGTTTTTTTCCAGTCACAGACGTGACATCCATATATTATGTATATAAAAACCCGCTCGGGTGCGAATGGAACGTTGTGTGAAAATTTGAAAGTAATCGGTGAAGAACTTTCGGAGATTAACGATTTTGAACAAACGAACATATACATTATTATTTATATGGATTTATGGGTTGAATGTCTTGTTTTCACCAACGTTATTGGGACATTTTCTGAAGACTTTAGAATCTTTTCGAGCTTAAATTCTACGCCGGTGCAACATATTCGAGAAGTATGCGTAGATTGCATAGAAAGAGCCCCGGTTTAGGATTCTAAGTGACGTTCTAATGTTTGCCCGCGTCCCGTATGCTCTGATGTTTCATTGTTTATGTGTGCCTCTAGAGACACTGTTGGAATTACATCCATTCCCAAATCACTATTTCTCTCTGACTCCTGTAGTTGAGTGTTTCTTCTCCTCCTTCACTAAATTCCCTCTCCTTCAAATCCTTCCCTATACTTCACCACGTTTCCTAGGCTTCACAACCTTCCCTACCCTTCACATCGTTCCCTACTCTCCATCTCCTCCTCATACCCTTTAATACTACTTTCTCTTGCCTCAGCTCTTTCATACCCTTAACCCACCTTCCCTAAACTCCATTATCTTCCCTACCCTTCACCATCTTCCCTTCCTTGAGATGGTTTCTACCATTAACCACCAGTTTTTCTTCATAATTGTAATCACATTAATGGTTACATTACTGTGGTCACCACACATTATCTTCCATGATAATAATTAAACTACATAAGACAAATACTTAATCCAATTGCAGAAAATTCTTTTATTGGTAAATCTTAGCGAGGAGGAGTCTGGCACAGAGTGAAATTGTAAATTGGCATAATTTTATGTGTTGAGATGGGCATGAGCGTCCATCACGACCTATGTCCATCCACAAGCCTTACTAGTCATCCTGCAAAGTAGGGTGACCCAGATGTTTAAGGCTAGTCTGACCAAACATTACAGGGTGACAAGTGGTTGATTCGGGATGGTCATAGGAGGGTGGGATATGTTTTAACAAGTTTTTGAACTAGTAAAACTATGCATAGTTTATAATACTTTCTTTGAAGATATAGTGCCCTATAGACAGAAATATAGCTTAGGAATAGGGAATCCGCTAGCACAAATTATGACTGACTTATTCATTGGTTATTTAGAATTACAAACCTCATTCTCAAACTTAATACTTTTGGGATATAGTGATGCTGAGTTTAGGGTGTAGCCACAGAGAAAAAATAAGAGCATTCTGGAATAATTTGAATGAGTTGCATTCTTTAACCAAATTAAAACGTTGAAGAGAAACATATGAAAATATTTATGTTCTTATGTTCTTGTTTTACGTCAAATATGAACTTCGTTACAACAATACATGTATATTAAAATACATGTATATTAAAAAGTTTCAAGGCCTTGACAATATTCTCAAACCCAGAGAAATATGGTAAACATAACACATATTATATCGTACATATTATAATAATATATGCAGTGAATAATATGTACATATCTTACATATTATAATAATATATGCAGTGAAAGAATTCGCCCTAAGAATGTGTTATATTTACCATATTTCTCTGGGTTTGAGAATATTGTCAAGGCCTTGAAACTTTTTAATTAATATTCATGTATTGTTTAGCTACGAAAATACTGTTGGTAAGCTATTAGTTAGAAACAGCCCTCGTAGTGATTATTGTGTCATTTTAAAATACCTTGTAAAGACTGTAATAAGTTCTATGTTGGGCAAGCATCTAAAGATTTGAAATGTAGAATTTCGCAACATAAATACTCTGTAAGACATGGCCAATTGTCTAATGCTTTGTTTGTTCATCTGTCAGAAGATGCTCACCAAATTGATTGAGAGATGGCTTCTTCAATAACGAATTGTACTGCTTTACTTACACCTAACCTACCTAAAAAACCTACCTAACCTTACCTAACCTAACTTTTTCGGCTACCAAACCTAACCTAACCTATAAAGATAGGCTAGGTTAGGTTAGGTAGGGTTGGTTAGGTTCGGTCATATATCTACGTTAATTTTAACTCCAATAAAAAAAAAATTGACCTCATATATAATGAAATGGGTAGCTTTATCATTTCATAAGAAAAAAATTAGAGAAAATATATTAATTCAGGAAAACTTGGCTTATTAGGCAAATCGGGCCTTGCATAGGCTGAGAAGTGCGTTCTGGCTACTAGGTACGACATATATATATATATATATATATATATATATATATATATATATATATATATATATATATATATATATATATATATATAAATATATATATATATATATATATATATATATATATATATATATATATATATATATATATATATTTTTTTTTTTTTTGTGTGTGTGTGTTATTGAACCTTCCCCCAACACCACCACACCTTCCTCCAACACTACCACACCTCCTTCATTCAGCTTCCTCTTCCTTCCATCTAACAGCGTTCTCCTCCTCTCCCTATTTTTATTCTTCAACCACCAATAATCACTACCACTACCTTAAATAGCAACCAACAACCATCTACAAACTACCAACAACCACCATCAACAACAACCACAACCACCGACATCCACTACCACCAACAACCACTACAACCAATATTCGGTACCACTAACAACAACCAAACAACAACTACCATAAACAACCACTACCACCAACAACCAATAACCACTACCACCAACAACCACTACAACCAATATTCGGTACCACTAACAACAACCAAACAACAACTACCATAAACAATCACTACCACCAACAACCAATAACCACTACCACCAACAACCACTACCACCAACTACCAACAACCACCTACAAACGCTACCACCAACAACCACTACAACCAACAATTATTACCACCACCAACAATAAAACAACCACTACCATCAACAACGACTACTACCAACAACCACTACCACCAACAACCAATACCACTAATAACCACTCCTACTAGCAACAACAACAAACAGATACTACCACCATCAACAAACAACAGCCATTAAAAAAATCAACCACTACCACCAACAAAAACTACAACCAACAACAACCACAACCACCACCAACAACAACCACCACCAACAACAACCACCACCAACAACAACCACCACCAACAACAACCACCACCAACAACAAAACAACAACTCCTACCACCAACAGCCACTACCACAAACAACCAATACCACCAACAACAACCACCACCAACAACAACCACCACCAACAACAACCACCACCAACAACCACCACCACCAACAACAACCACCACCAACAACAAAACAACAACTACCACCAACAGCCACTACCACAAACAACCAACAACCACAATCATCATCAACAACCAACACCACCAGCAACAACCCCTACCACCTACAACCACTCCAAACTCTTACCGTCAAACTTCAGCATACAACTTCAGCATACATCCAGAACCCTATCGTCACACTCCAGCATACAGGCAGACTTCTGCGTCACAAACTAGGACCGTCACACTGCCAGAAAAGCTCCTCGAACGCCCGTAAAAATAGGCATTTCTGACCCACTGAAACATTGTGTTGACGAGTTCTTGCTTTATTAATTCCATATATATATATATATATATATATATATATATATATATATATATATATATATATATATATATATATATATATATATATATATATATATATATATATATATATGTCGTACCTAGTAGCCAGAACGCACTTCTCAGCCTACTATGCAAGGCCCGATTTGCCTAATAAGCCAAGTTTTCCTGAATTAATGTATTTTCTCTAATTTTTTTCTTATGACATGATAAATCTACCCATATCATTATGTATGAGGTCAATTTTATTTTATTGGAGTTAAAATTAACGTAGATATATGACCGAACCTAACCAACCCTACCTAACCTAACCTAACCTATCTTTATAGGTTAGGTTAGGTTAGGTAGCCGAAAAAGTTAGGTTAGGTTAGGTTAGGTAGGTTAGGTAGACGAAAAACCATTAATTCATGAAAACTTGGCTTATTAGGCAAATTGGGCCTTGCATAGTAGGCTGAGAAGTGCGTTCTGGCTACTAGGTACGACATATATATATATATATATATATATATATATATATATATATATATATATATATATATATATATATATATATATATATATATATATATTGTGACGGTAACGCGTTGGTGTTCGGCTGTTTAAGGCTAGGGGTATGGCCTCGTCACATAGTTATAAAAAAAAATAGAAAAAACTGGAACTTCGTCTGTGGTAAGGTAAGGAGAAGACACACAAAACACAAGTAAACTTTAACAATGAAATTTTTAATTACGTTAATTAAATCAAAACATGAATAAAATGCACAAACAAATTCATATAATAAAAATCAATCAAAATAATAAGAATAATTAAATGACACAATGAAAAGTTACGTTAAGGCAAAATAACAAGAAGTGCAATACAAAGTAAATGGGAGGTGTTGGAATATTGGCTTTAAGCCACCACTTCTCTCAGTACACGCTAGCGTCTAGCTGGGAGGAGTGGTGACAACGAGAGCACTGAACATTCTGAGTCTGGGGTTTGGGGCGACCCCAGACATCAAGTAGTATGGGGGGGCGAGTGCAGGTGCAGCCAGACCGGCGACCAATCAGCGGAGCCGGTAGCGATCAACATGTAGTTTGGTGGTTTGAGTACGAACAGGTGGCTGGCTGCATACGTTTGCTCACCCTGGCAAGCCTTGCTGGTGTTGTTGTTTCTGTTGGACATGTCTTCCATAGTCGTTTTATATAATTTCAACGACGTGTTTGTGGAGGGAAGAGCAGGCTCAATCTCTTGAAGGAGATTATTGTCACAACTCTCCCCCGAAGCCTGCGGTTCTGGAAGAAGTACGTCGTTATGTGGTGGAGTAATGGATGGAGTCGCTTCTACTTTATAAACTCTGGAGAGATCATGGGCTAAGATGTTGTCAGACTCTTGGTATAGCGTGTCTCCAGGTTGAATTTCTGCAGGTAGCAAGCCCATAGTAGAAGACGTTGAGATGAGAAGTGGGCGTGCTGCAGGAGGTGTAGGGTGGTGTGGTCCGTGTTGATGGTGGACCGAGCACTTTTCAGGGGTGGAGCGAAGTGCTGAAGCTTCAGGATGAGGAAGAGTAGCTCCTTGCCAATTGTTCCGTAGATCCTTGTAGCAGTAGTCGCTGACAGGTGTATTCTTCTCGCCTCGTTGTTGCATCACGACACCACCAACGTCGGTACCCCTAGCGTCGACATGGAGGATGAAGGGTTTATCTGACGAGGTGAGAGTGGAATTAGAAGAGGGCAAAGGAGCACGATTATTATCCTGAAAGCATTTGGGAAGATCATTAAGGATTTCGGAATTAGAAAGCGCTGACTCCTTGTCAGTGCTTTCGGGAGGAGGAGCTGGGAAGGTCTCACTGTGGATGTAGGGTTCTGTGAATGTGGAATAGTTAGTCAAGACAGTGGGAGGAGTACCATTATATTGCTTCAAGAGGTTGACGTGGCACAGCTGGGTCTTCCGCCGCCTATCTGGAGTCTCTATGACGTAAGTGTTGTTGCTTCTGCACTCTTTGACGCAGTAGGGTCCTGAAAATCTGTTTTGTAAAGGTGAACCTGGGATAGGGAAATAGGCAAGGACGAAGTCTCCCGGCTTGAATTTTCTTACTTTGCTGGTTTGGTCGTAATGAGTCTTCATTCTCACCTGGGCTTTCAATAGATTATCATGGGCAAAGCGGTGGACTCTTTCTAGAATGTGTTGAAGGTTTTGAAGAAACTGGGGCACATTCTGATGCTCACTGAAGGTGGCATCTCGGAGAGAGTCTTTGAAAGCCTTAAGGGGAGTACGGCACTTACGGCCGTAGAGCATCTCATAAGGAGATACTCCTAGGGACTCATTGGGGAGACTTCTGAAAATACACATTATTAGGTCAATCTGCTTATCCCAATCCTTTGAGGTTTCACTACAAAACTTTTTCAAGAGTGCTTTGATGGTCTGATGACTACGTTCAAGAGAACCCTGTGAAGCAGGATGATAGGGGCTGGACAATACCTGTTTGATGTTGAACTCCTCCAGTGTCCTTTTGAAGAGATCACTGGTGAAGTTGGTGCCACAGTCACTTTGAATCTCCCTGGGAAATCCGTATTGAGTGAAGATCTTCAATAGATGTTTGATAACCGTAGCAGCCGTGATGTTCTTCACTGGAACTGCTATGGGAAATCTGGTGGTAGGACACAGGATGGTTAGGATGTAGGCGTTACCTGAACTGGTCCGAGGTAAAGGACCAACACAGTCTATTATGAGTCTGTGGAAAGGTTCCGCAGGCACCTGTATGGGAATCAGTGGTGCTCTGGGAATGGAGACGTTCGGTTTGCCTGCCATCTGACATGTATGACACTGTTTTACGTACTGTTTGACGTTATTTACCATACCTGGCCAGTAGTAGTCTTGACGAATCCCATGGTAAGTCTTGTTGAAGCCGTAGTGGGAGAATGCTCCGTGGGCCAGGTGTAGAATAGTGGGCCGCAGACTGGTAGGAATCACAAGTTGTTCGATGTTGGCCCAATCGTCCTCCTCCTTCAGTTTACTGGGTCTATATCTGCGGTAGAGCAAGTCGTTCTCTAGGAAGAACCCAGGAATACTGTCGGGTTGAGTCTCAGCCTGGAAAAACAATGGTGTTAAAGTAAGATCTTCCCTCTGCAACTTACGGAACTCCAACTTGGTCAGATGCGGGGGGAGTTTCTGAGGGTCTTGAGGGACAGCGGTAGCAGTAGAGTCAGCTGGCTGTGGACGTGCGGCTTGTGCACGGGTGGTCACGAGAACCGGAGGAGAAACTTCATCACTCTCTTGAACCTCTGCTGGAACATACTCAAGAATAGGGTTTATTGGCACAGAGTTACACACCTGGGGTTTGTCCATGACGATCAGGTTGGTCGGTTGCAGGTCTTCTGCCAAGTCGTTGCCTAGGAGAAGTTGCACTCCAGGCATGGGAAAAGGGTTTTCCCTGACGGCGACTTGGACTTCCCCGTTCACGTAGGGACAATCCAGGTGGACTCTGGCGAGAGGGTATGGAGTGGTAGCAGTGAGGTCAGTGATGAAGACTGTTTCCCCGGTGTAGACTATGTTGGGCACAGCCGACTTCAAGATGATCGATTGTAGAGCCGCTGTGTCCCTCAAGATCTTCAATTTGAAACGTCCCTCCGGATTTGAACCGTTGGCAGAGACAGTTCCAGTATACAGGTGGTTACTGAAAAGAGAAAGATCATTAACATCAACACCAACATTCATCACAGGCTTACCGGACTTAGGAGGAGTTGGTTTGGGTCGTTGTTGGTCAGTGGTTCCCTTGTATTGAGACTTACCACACTTGTCTATGGTATGTCCATAGAGTCTACAATACTTGCAGTACAGTTGTGAACCAGCTTGATCGGGGCTCACCTTCTCGTAACTGTACCACGACTTCTTACTGGAGGATGGTTCGGGTGTCAGCCGGTGGATGAGGCTGTAAGTGTCAGCCGACTTAGCACACTTCAGGTAGTCGGTTTCTTCTTTATCTGCTAAGTAGAGGCGGACAGGAGGCGGCACACGTCTCAAGAATTCTTCAACAAGCATCAGGTTGACGAGTTCTGTAAAAGTAGAGACATGTGCTGCTTCCAGCCATTTCATGAAATATCTCCGTTTCGTGTTAGCAAACTCGAGGAAGGTAGTGGTACTTGCCTTCAGGTGGTCACGGAATTTCCTTCTATAACTTTCGGTGGAAAGTAGGTAGGCGTCTAACACTGCTTGTTTCAGAGTGTAGTAGTCATTCTCAGACGCCAAAGTACTGAGTGTGACTGCAGCTCTACCTGTAAGATGGACTCTGAGAAGTGTGGCCCATTGTCGGAAAATCCGACACCATTTAATAATAATATCATACAGACAGATAAGAGCTGTGTTACCAACAAGTTACCCATAGAAAACGTAACTTGTAGTGGAATTACCGTCTAAAGAAAACGGGATATCATCACCACATACTATTATAATTCACCACCTATTATGGTGGGAATTATTCTTAAATACATTAGTCTTTGGACTTTACCATCATAAAAACATCTTATATAAATTAACTTAATTATCAATATTAAAGTAGAGTAAATGTGACCCTTCTATCACTTTCTGAAATCTGGACAAAGTAGGCCAGGCGAGAGTGGGGAAGGAGGGCAGCCATTGTTGTGTCACCTCCGAGACGTGTGGAGCAAATTCGGCTCCTATCATTCTGGACAATGTCGGCCAGTAACGTCAATAGTATGGAGTGTTGAACAGCATTGTTTATTGAGACCAGAGGCTCACACGGGAGCAAATTCGGCTCCTGTTAAATTTACTTGGACGTAGTGTTATGGAACCCAAAGGTGTACCATTTTTCAACACGCTGTCTACATTCAAGTTAAGTGTCTATCCGAAACCCGTTTATCATTCATTTATGGCCATTAATGTCAGGATATAGGGTGACCCGGTTAGATTACGTGGAAGCCTCAAACTAAAGGTAATTAAGCCAGGTCTTCAATGTTCCATGTACTGTATAGTGTTTTCTCTGATATACTTGTCATATACTAGGTTTCTGGCTTCACAGCTAGCGCCCTTTTGACAGGTCAAGACGAGGATGCAAGATTTGTGCACCAGTTACTGGGTGATATGGAAGCTACCTCAAAGAGGATAATTTGGTGTCTACACCCTAGTTATACCTGGTGGACTAACCTGCTGTACTATAAGATAAGGAACCTCTTCAATGTATGTAGCTATTACTGTAGTTTGATTGGCTGCATATATATAAACTAATAAACCCCCCCTAATGTGTAGAGGATCGATTTGTGAGATTATGAGATTATTGCAGAAATACAGTCCACTTATCATTATACAAATTGCTATCGAAGTATATAAATTAACGTAAATATATATTCATATAAATTAAATAAATATAAATCTCACAGGTCGGTTCCCACATTATTTGGTCATCTTCGAACCGGATGACGGATTATTTGATCCTTTGAACCCACATTTGGTCATCTTAGTACCGGATGAACCAGTTAACCAGTGGATTCATTAAATATACTAGTGCAGTGTTATTTAAACAAAGCCAGCAGTCAAGACGGCAGCGTAGCCTCGAGGGAGCTCAGGAGCCTCCCTCAGCCCAGTTCAGCTTCGTCAGCGGTTTCATGCACACCCACAGATATTTGGTGGCGTGTTATTTCGTGAAATGACAGCGCTAATATAGAATCCAGCCAAATTAGTGACTGTGTCGCGAGATTGTTCACGGATTTTGTGGAGTTTATTTCGCGAGGTCACTAATAATATTTAATACTTCTTGATAATATTAGAAGTTTTATAGAGGCTAATTAAGAGGCTATTATTAATAATTGTGTATATTATTTCTCCAAAATAGAGAATTATTTAATATATATTGCACTAGTGATCACAGTATAATATTTACTAATTGCCAACCCACAACAGGGTAGGATATTAACCATTGACTAGTTGAACTATTATTGCTCATCCTAGTCCCATTATTACCATAGTCAGTTGTACTATATTGAATAACCTAACACCATTAATGAATGGTGCTGACTCTATTTTGGGTGTAATTTTTATCAACTCGAGTTGAGTTGTGTATATATAATAATTTACTTATGATCATTACACCTTTGAGTGATTAATTAGTGTCTCTACCATCCTAGGGTGATATAGAAGAGCTAACCTAAAGGTACTTCCAGTGACACTGGTTTATCACTCAAATCATTAGTGTGTATGATTGTATATATATAATGTGTATTAATTTTAAGTGCTAACCTCTAGTAGAGGTAGGATTATTGCCTAGTGAGTGCATTTTACCCTAGGCTACCATTAGAGCTTGTTCAGTATTATGAGCAGCCCAAGTACAAGTCCCACAAGGCTTCACCAACTAGCCAGTATGGATAATGCAGGAAGAATGAAAAGAATCCTTGCAGGTCTTAAAGGCCACTTAACAAGACAGATCAAGAAATGTGAAGATTTGTCACAACAATCAACAGTTGATTATGCTGACCTGGAAAGCTATTATCAAGCAGCTGCAGGTAAATTTGAGCAAATCAAATGCCAAATGGCTGTCCTTGTGGGGACAGACTACTTCCATCAATTCATTGGTAGCCCTACTAAATATCAGGGCATAACCATGTTAAACTCTGCAGGAGGTAAATTACTCTCAGGCCCAGTATCAAGCCTGAGGAGACCTATGCCTGCAGATAAACAATACCAGTAGAAATCTAATTTTGTCAGCTGATTATATTTCTCCAGTAGCATTATACTAAGGAGATTACAGCTGACTATAGTAACAGAGGTTGATGTTAGTATCATCATTTAAAGCTGGAGATGAGTTCATGAGGCTTCAGTGGCAAATCAGTGAACAGTAGCCTAAAACAGCTACAAGTCACTGCGACCAATGTCACTGAACCCACTGCAGTCTCAGAACCATACTTTACTTTAATGATGAGCTATTCAATCTTCTGAATCAATTAATTAAATTAAACCCCAATAAATCTGATGACTGATTTGATACATTTATTATTTAATCAAGATGCATTCCATGGGCCTCAGTGTTTATATATCAGTGACCAGTTACCTGAAGAAACTTCAAGTTATATCTAATGTCACTGATCTCACTGCAGTCCCTGAATCATACTTGACTGTAGTACTTGATCACATCCAGTCTTCTGGGTTAAATAATATGTAATAAGGCTTGAATATTAGCCTTTCAAGAGTTGACAGGAAAATGAAATCGCATTAGACTTCTAACCCTTGCAACTCTAGTACGGGACATCCGTCCTGTACGAACAGACGCACAAATGTGTGCTTACTAACTACTAACATCAAATTAATCTAATAATTCGAAGGAGGAGTATCGGTGTTCGTCTGTTCTAAATAGGACTTCGACCCGTGAGCAGCCCCCTGGGGAATTATGTCGGAAAATCCGACACCATTTAATAATAATATCATACAGACAGATAAGAGCTGTGTTACCAACAAGTTACCCATAGAAAACGTAACTTGTAGTGGAATTACCGTCTAAAGAAAACGGGATATCATCACCACATACTATTATAATTCACCACCTATTATGGTGGGAATTATTCTTAAATACATTAGTCTTTGGACTTTACCATCATAAAAACATCTTATATAAATTAACTTAATTATCAATATTAAAGTAGAGTAAATGTGACCCTTCTATCACTTTCTGAAATCTGGACAAAGTAGGCCAGGCGAGAGTGGGGAAGGAGGGCAGCCATTGTTGTGTCACCTCCGAGACGTGTGGAGCAAATTCGGCTCCTATCATTCTGGACAATGTCGGCCAGTAACGTCAATAGTATGGAGTGTTGAACAGCATTGTTTATTGAGACCAGAGGCTCACACGGGAGCAAATTCGGCTCCTGTTAAATTTACTTGGACGTAGTGTTATGGAACCCAAAGGTGTACCATTTTTCAACACGCTGTCTACATTCAAGTTAAGTGTCTATCCGAAACCCGTTTATCATTCATTTATGGCCATTAATGTCAGGATATAGGGTGACCCGGTTAGATTACGTGGAAGCCTCAAACTAAAGGTAATTAAGCCAGGTCTTCAATGTTCCATGTACTGTATAGTGTTTTCTCTGATATACTTGTCATATACTAGGTTTCTGGCTTCACAGCTAGCGCCCTTTTGACAGGTCAAGACGAGGATGCAAGATTTGTGCACCAGTTACTGGGTGATATGGAAGCTACCTCAAAGAGGATAATTTGGTGTCTACACCCTAGTTATACCTGGTGGACTAACCTGCTGTACTATAAGATAAGGAACCTCTTCAATGTATGTAGCTATTACTGTAGTTTGATTGGCTGCATATATATAAACTAATAAACCCCCCCTAATGTGTAGAGGATCGATTTGTGAGATTATGAGATTATTGCAGAAATACAGTCCACTTATCATTATACAAATTGCTATCGAAGTATATAAATTAACGTAAATATATATTCATATAAATTAAATAAATATAAATCTCACAGGTCGGTTCCCACACCCATTGGTCGACAGGCCAACTGAGTTGATTAGCAAGGGTTTCAAAGGTGGTGAAAAACACATCAACTTCTGCTTCTACAAAGGATGGCATTAACTTACTTGCATGTGATATATTAAAACTGACGGGAAGATTGGCAGTAGCTTGCTGGCGTTGAGTGAAGTGGGAAGTTTCCAAGGCGATTTCGCGTTGACGACACTCTAGAGCCAGAGTTGCTTGTTGCTTGTCATGTTCGCGTTGTATTTCCAACTCGCGTTGTTTGGTTTCAAGCTGTACTCGTTCACGTTCACGGAGTAATGCGACCTCACGTTCGTGTTCTTCTCTTCGTATGGCAGCTGCTTCTCTTTGCTGCTCACGTTCAATCTTGGCCAGCTCTAGTTTAAGTTTCATCGTTGCCAAGTCAGTTTTCTCTGCAATATAGTAAGTTTCATGAGTTTCAGAGTCTATCTTACCTTGCTCTAAATAGTAATCCAGCAACAGGTTGTGTAGGTCATTTTTGTTGGCTTGGTAGGGAACTTCTAGTTGATACTCATGTGCAAGAGTTTGTAATTCAGTCCTCTTGGCACGACTTAAAGTCCCTATTTCACCTGCTGGATTTGCACGGAAAGTTTGGAGACGAAACATGGTGAAATTAGCAAATAAAGGTACACGAATATTCAATAGTGAAATGTCAGAAACAGGACAACGTGGCAACTGGCACCTATCCTGTGTGATCTTTAACAATTAACGTTAAGTGAAAGATATTAAATGATTAAATTAAATCAAGGGCGCAGGAAATCTTGTACCCGGTACTCATGTAAGAGGATAAGGGCAAGAAAATCCTACTAACAAATGAAACAAAGTTTCGAAAACAAATGAAACAGTTAAATGCTTCAAAAGTAAAATTGGTAGTCCAAGGATGTAGGCATACCTTGCCACGTCTCTATAGGACATAAAGCAAGTTTTCCCACTGAATTTAATATGATACTTACAGAATTAGCGAACTTTTGTGCTCTGAAAAAATAAGCTAATTCCCTACCGTTGTATGTATCATCATCTCTGACTGACGTGTAGGGGTGCGAGGTGTCAACTGGTGACGAGAACTGCTGCTGAGGTCCCAATTCAGCAACTAAAGTTCGAGCTAGAGGAACTATGGCCCTCTTTGTCCTCCTACAGTCAGATTGCAGAAGATTGGGTACTCTTGACCCGGGGCAGACCACAGTACCAGGGTACCAATATGATGATCTGTCAGAATGAGAAATATTCAAGGGACATAGATGGTAAACACGAGTAATAACAAGGAGGGAGAGATGACCAATTAAGAGTATGACTGAGGCCTACAGTCACCACGTAATCCAAAGTTGTCTCACCTTCACTATATGTTACTCTCGTAATGCACAATACACCGCACCTTATAAAAAATGAAATTGAATGAAAAATAGTAAAGCTACGTTAACAAAGTTAAATACGCTTACCATAAATTACCACTTGGCACCAGTACCTGAGTGAAGCTCCCGGACAGGCCCCCATATAACTTGTGACGGTAACGCGTTGGTGTTCGGCTGTTTAAGGCTAGGGGTATGGCCTCGTCACATAGTTATAAAAAAAAATAGAAAAAACTGGAACTTCGTCTGTGGTAAGGTAAGGAGAAGACACACAAAACACAAGTAAACTTTAACAATGAAATTTTTAATTACGTTAATTAAATCAAAACATGAATAAAATGCACAAACAAATTCATATAATAAAATCAATCAAAATAATAAGAATAATTAAATGACACAATGAAAAGTTACGTTAAGGCAAAATAACAAGAAGTGCAATACAAAGGAAATGGGAGGTGTTGGAATATTGGCTTTAAGCCACCACTTCTCTCAGTACACGCTAGCGTCTAGCTGGGAGGAGTGGTGACAACGAGAGCACTGAACATTCTGAGTCTGGGGTTTGGGGCGACCCCAGACATCAAGTAGTATGGGGGGGCGAGTGCAGGTGCAGCCAGACCGGCGACCAATCAGCGGAGCCGGTAGCGATCAACATGTAGTTTGGTGGTTTGAGTACGAACAGGTGGCTGGCTGCATACGTTTGCTCACCCTGGCAAGCCTTGCTGGTGTTGTTGTTTCTGTTGGACATGTCTTCCATAGTCGTTTTATATAATTTCAACGACGTGTTTGTGGAGGGAAGAGCAGGCTCAATCTCTTGAAGGAGATTATTGTCACAATATATATATATATATCTATATATATATATATATATATATATATATATGTCGTACCTAGTAGCCAGAACGTACTTCTCGGCCTACTATGCAAGGCCAGATTTGCCTAATAAGCCAAATTTTCCTGAATTAATATATTTTCTCTAAATTTTTTCTTATGAAATGATAAAGCAATCCATTTCATTATGTATGAGGTCAATTTTTTTTATTGGAGTTAAAATTAACGTAGATATGTGACTGAACCTAACCAACCCTACCTAACCTAACCTAACCTATCTTTATAGGTTAGGCTAGGTTAGGTAGCCGAAAAAGTTAGGTTAGGTTAGGTTAGGTAGGTTAGGTAGTCGAAAAACAATTAATTCATGAAAAGTTGGCTTATTAGGCAAATTGGGCCTCGCATAGTAGGCTGAGAAGGGCGTTCTGGCTACTAGGTACGACATATATATATATATATATATATATATATATATATATATATATATATATATATATATATATATATATATATATATATATATATATGTCGTACCTAGTAGCCAGAACGCACTTCTCAGCCTACTATGCAAGGCCCGATTTGCCTTATAAGCCAAGTTTTCATGAATTAATTGTTTTTCGACTACCTAACCTACCTAACCTAACCTAACCTAACTTTTTCGGCTACCTAACCTAACCTAACCTATAAAGATAGGTTAGGTTAGGTTAGGTAGGGTTGGTTAGGTTCGGTCATATATCTACGTTAATTTTAACTCCAATAAAATAAAATTGACCTCATACATAATGATATGGGTAGCTTTATCATTTCATAAGAAAAAAAAGAGAAAATATAATAATTCAGAAAAACTAGGCTTATTAGGCAAATCGGGCCTTGCATAGTAGGCTGAGAAGTGCGTTCTGGCTACTAGGTACGACATATATATATATATATATATATATATATATATATATATATATATATATATATATATATATATATATATATATATATAAACATTTCCTAACCTTATTCGTTATAATTTTTAAATGTTGAGGTTTGAGGCCTTTGTGTATTTGATATCAGTAAGATTTTCATCAGACACTTGCTTCAGTGTTCTCTATCATTGTTAAGGAAATACTTAAAAACTCGTTTATTACTGATCTCATGGAGTTATTTTTTTTAAGCATGTCAAAAGTATCATGCCTTCAGATGTCAACATTCAATGTTATAAAGAGGAATGTAATCTCATATGAATTTCCTTCAGAAGCTTAACCATTCATTAGGACATCATTGAATATAAATTTCCATTGTTGTTATTTTGTTCGTTAAGTGCCAAACACTTGCTCTCTGATTTAAAGTAAACAAATTTTCAAACTTTATTGGTCTTTTACCAGTTCAGTGACAATATATATATATCTGCTAGTTCGATTTGAGCTGTACTGCTCATTCTGTGACCAATTTTAGTTTCTTTATTGTGCACCCCATATCCATTCCGTGGACAGTGGTGGAAAGAGGCACATAATCGGTTCAAGAACTGAACCCTATAGTTTATTTTGCTTAGCAAGTGACAATCTTTTGAAGGTTGTTACACAATTGTTAAAGTTACATTCATTTGCTCATATATATACAATCACTTACACAAATTCATATTCATATCATTAATCTTTCTATATCACAAATGATTCAACAAGAGGATCACAACCGTCCCTGTACAAGGTACTTTACATCTATGATGAGTCACGTAGTTACTTAGTCTTGCTCCACACCCACCCATCTGGGCCGCAGCTTTACAGTCATGTGCATGTAAACCTACAGTTTAGGGCCCGCGCACTGCGGGCCCTAAACTGTATTTTTTTTCACTGCGAAAAAACCCACTGTAAGCAAATTTTGGATACTTCGCTAAGATTCCCGGTAGCACATCATCATGAAGGAAGTACTTACACATTTGTTGGATTCCATTGATGGTGTTATCTCTGAATTTCGCAATTTTTTCACATTCCATTATATAATGACGCAAAGTATGCTAATAGTTCTGCTATCAGAGTTTACATTTAGTCAAATCTACATCAGCAGATGTTGTAACCTCCCAGAGATATTTGTAGCTGAGACTAAGCCTAACAGTGGTAACATGTAAATAGTCTGCTAACCTTATTAGATGATCCATAGACATGCGGTTCTTCCTGCATAATACAATGATGATAGAGGGAGTAACTAGTGTGAATTTTACTTTGCTTCAAGTCTACGAGAGTTTGTTGATGTTCCCGGAATATTTCTAACCTCAGACTGCTCAAAGTCAGTCCAAAATGGTAATCAATTACCTCTTTATGAGCAAATGTTTTGGCTAACTCATTAGTTATAAAATGCATTCGGAGACCAATATCGAAAGGAATCTAACCCGCTACAATGTTGTATCAATGGCAGAAGATCGTTTCAATCGATTATATGTGCATGCGGTATATCTTAGACCAACTTCATAGCCGTAAGAATTGCACTAATACACGCCCTTACCTACAAACTAAGCACCCTTATTAATGCTTTTTATTGTTAATTTTTTAAAATTGATTCTATCACCCTCAGGTTACAAAATCTACTGGCAGGTTCCAGTTGATATGGATAATGTTCACCTCATGATCCTTGTTTCGTTACTGTGCTTCCTATATGCCCATCTATTGTATATTGTAGAACCTATATGCTTAATAATTGAATATTATACATTCTCTATGCTTAATAATTAGTTGCTCTTCATTCTTTGCTCATCATTGGCGTGTTGTACACTTCATGCTCATCATTTAAGCAGTTGCTCAGTAGTACTACAAAATATTCATTATGTATTAGTCACAAAAAAGTGAATTAATAATTATAACTTATAACTCCCAGACCTTTACGCATTCATACATCGGAATTTCAGCCTTTTCCGGATGACATATTTTTAACTTTATCACCATTAATAATCCTGAGAATCCTTCATTTTCAGCATTTATGTTTCATCGGCCATTCTGTCGTTCATTTTCTGAGCCTTGCTCCAGTGGCTGGCAGATATACACCTTGATTATAGATATCAATGTTTTAACGATATTAAATCAATATGCATTATATTATTCTTTATTTTTGCTTCTAAAATACATCAATAATAATACAAAACGAAATAAGACTTGCATATTCGGACCTTGATTCATACATGAACTCTACTGAGATGAATTGAAACCAATTTCACACGACTGGGACTTATTCCGTCATATCAAACGGCACATAATTTGACTTTGAATTTTTTATTTGAAATTATTTTATACGAAAGTTGTCATGTGAGTGCTGAACAAAAAAAAGTAAAGATAAGGTGTCAGACTTCCTTTAATCTATACGTTCACTTGTTTGTGCAATTCCCGTATTCATTTCCATTGTGAAACAATAACTCTGTTTCCCTCTGCCAGTGGAGCCGCCACCTTAACCACTGCCAAGGAAGCTACCACCGTAACCACTCCCAAAGGAGTTTCCACCGAGTCTTCCACCTTGGAAGTTGCCACCGTAGGTTCCACCAAGGGAACTGCCACCGAAACCTAGGCCAGAGGATCCTCCGATGTAACCTCTATCGAAGCCGCGTCCAAAGCTGCCTCCATATCTACCCTGTGGCGCTCCAAGGTTGAAAATGGAATGACTCGTGGCTCCGCTTCCCAAACCGTAGCCTCCACCAACACCTCCAAAGGAACCGTAACGTGTTCCTCCACCAAATGAACCGAAGCCTCTTCCAATGCCTGGACTGGAGAGCCCATAGCTTCCACCTGCGTAAGGATAGGTGGAGAAGGAACTTGCATCGGGTTCAGCACAACTGCAGGCCACCAGGACGGCAACGCTCATCGACACTATCACCAGCTTCTGAAAATTAATAAAGTATGGACCTTACCTCAGTAAGGAGTATACACATTACATCAAGTTCACGCATATACTGCGCATAGTATATGTTGGCAATCTGTGTACTACTTGTTCTAATATATATTTTAATGTTCAACAATGTAGCAAAATATTATCAATTAAATTTTTCTACTTTAATAATCAACCAGCTACAGGTAAATTATGTCTTACCATAATGTTGGCTGTAGCAAGGCTCCAAGTGAATTGACTTCAAGAAGAAGCGTCGCGCCTTTTATATCGACGGTAACAGTGCCAAGTGCCTCAACCTGGGTCAAAGGTGATGGCACGTAAGCAGTATTATGAAACACATTCATAAATATTTCCTCGTATAGATCTGATCTTCCGAGCACACAACACCGGCAATTATCAATTCCAATAGCCTTCAACTTGCTGGTAAGGTTAACAAAGTCAATTCTATTAGTTGGCTGGAATGTTAATGTAACCTAAACGCCGCGATTCATACCTGAACAGTTAGGTTTTGCGATGTTTCTTCACTCTGACCATGGCACTATTGGGCGTTTGTTTTATAATCTCAATACACGGAAGCATCAATGACATATTAAGTCCCGTGTGACGTGTGCACTCGGAAAACTCTTTCTTATCGTTATATAATGAAGGTGAAATAGCCACGTGAATGAAATGCTCGTAGTACCTCGAGCACTGATAATAGTTTGGTATTGTGGATAACTGGTCGTCATGCCTATCTTCATCATTATAATGATAGGCATGATGATCATTGCCTGGGCAAAACAGGGAAAAAACATTGAAAATTCTCACTGTGACACTCGCCCAATTGCCATGTATTCCACAACTGTCACACTACCATGTACATACAGACTCTCAAAATCCCTCCTTTAATAACATTAACACTCCAAACGTCATAGTTTAGTTTGAATCAATACTCCTACGTCATATTCCAACTGTCATTACGATCGCTTTCGTTGCACTTCAGCATTCTCCAGACCCCTGCCTCTACACCTCACTGTACATCCATTCTTCCGCTGTCAAACTACAAGGTACAGTACATCCTCCCTCCCACCGTCACACTCCAGCATACATCCAAATCCTTACCGCCACACTCCTGCATACATCCAGTCTCCTACCATCACACTCCATCGTTCACCCAAACTCCTACCGTCACACTCCTGCATACTGGCAGACTTCTGCGTCACAAACTAGGACCGTCACACTGCCAGAAATGCTCCGTAAACGCCAGAAACCCCGGCATATCTGACCGACTTAAACATCGTGTTGACGAGTTCTTGCTTTATTAATTCCATATATAAACATTTCCTAACATTATTCGTTATAATTTTTATTGCTGCAACTTTGAGGTCTTTGCATATTTGTTCGTTCAGTAAGATTTTCATCAGACACTTGCTTCAGTTTTCTTTATCATAGTTAATAAAATACTTATAATGGCTTTTTATTGCTGATCTCCTGGAGATATTTTTTTTAAGCTAATCTAAAGTATCCTGCCTTCAGAATCCAACCTGAGATGGTACATAGAAGAATGTAATCTCACATGTATTTCCTTCAGTAGCTAAACCATTCATCAAAATATCATTGAATATAAATATCCTGTCATGTTATTTTTTGTTTGTTTGACGAACAAAATAACATCACAGGATATTACTCTGCGCTATTACTCAGGATATTACGTGCGCTCTCTGAGTCGAAGTAAACAAATTTTCAGACTTAATTATCTTCAAGTGGCAAGATATATATCTGCAAGTTCGATTTCAGCTGTTCTGCCCATTTAGTGACCCGCTTCAATGGCAGAAGATCTTTGAAATCGATTATATGTGCATTCACTTCATCTGAGACCTAATTCAGTGCTGTAAGAATTGCAGTAATACACGCCGTTATCTGAGCACCCTTAATGATGCTTTTTGCGGTTAATTATTGCTACATGTATTATCATTTTCTCAGGTGCATTTACAAAACATTCTGTCTGGGTTACACACTAAACACCGCGATTCATACTAGAACAATTCAGTTTTGCGATGCTCTTTCATTCTGACCTTGACACTGATGGGTGATGGGTTTGTGTACTCAATACACGGACTCGCTTGTGACCATATGTAAGTCACGTGCGAAGTGTCCATCTGGAAATCTCTTTCGTATCGAGGTATATGGAATGGTAATTTTAAAGGGTATTTAATACTCATAGGAGTAGCTCACGTACTGGTCGTAGGTTGTGTTGGAGTTCAGAGAAAATGGTTACACAGAGAAACATCATATTATCGTAATATATATCAATGAGAAAATCAACTGTAGCTCTTAGGTGACTCGAACCCGTGACCACCGAATTGCAGCCGCAACCTCGACTGCTGTACCACCCTGACCTTGAACAATTTATATAACCTGGGATTCTACTTAAGCGACAGGAAGTGGGGTCGGCCTAAATTAAATTCTTTAATAAATATTATCATTTATTGAGAACCACATGCGATTTTCATCGTCAAGTGTGAAATACATGGTGGCGATCTTAACATATTTTCAGACGTTTTCAATGAAATTTTCAGTTACCTTAATATATTTTCTGTGGGACCTATACAGATGTTCAAGTGTTTTTTAATAATAAAATTTCTAAGCGAAAGGAATAGGGAGAGAAATTGTGAATGGGAGTGAAGATGGGGAGGACGATGATAGGGACAGAAGGGGGGGGGGGTCCAAGGGAATTGGGACTAGGGATCCATGGGGAGATATGGTGATGAGAGGAGAATACGTGGTAACGATGGAAAGAGGAGGGAGATGAAAACCGGGTACAGCAGGGTATCCCTTCAATATATCTCAATGAAAGGTGCGTTTTAATTGAGCATTTCTCTTGTTAAGTTGATGACCGGATCGTCATCTTCAATCCAGTGCCCCTAGGAATCACATGAGAAAAGCCCATGAAATCACCCTAACAAGAGAAATGCTGAATTAAACACTCGTATAATAGACAAAACCCAAGATGTAAGAAGATTACAAATTCTTGATGTAATCTACATAAGAATAGAACAACCTACCATGAATACCCAAATCACAGAACTATTTACTCTACCCACCATGAGAGTAAGAACAAGACCGGAACATAACGATGCCAACACAGAAGACACTGCTCAACATAATAGGCCTATTACACCCGATTAACCTTTGTATGTGCTTCGTCCCCTAATTTCCTCCTATTTATCTTTTTGCCTTTTCCTTTATTCAAATTGTTTTCTCACGTGACCCCATACTGGTATAAATCTAACAAGATCTGTAATTTCTAATCACTTGAGAATGAACCATGTAGGTTCGAAACGTTGTGCAATTGTATAATAAATGTAATACATTCTATAGTAATTTACTTTTTTCTTCACCTTGAAAATCGAACAAGACTTTTGGAGAACTCCTATTTCAACTAAACCCTGATGCAAGAATAATAGTTTGAGGGATATAAGTCCTAAACCAGAAGATAGTAAACACAGAATATGCGGTCATATTCAATGAGACATGTTTTAAAGAAAACCTGCTGCCAGTATAAACCAATATATATATATATATATATATATATATATATATATATATATATATATATATATATATATATATATATATAAATATATATATATATATATATATATATATATATATATATATATATATATATATATATATATATTATTAAATATGACCGAAAAAGTAAGATTAATAATTCTAACACGAATTTTCTCAATCTTTCGTACATTTCGTTTCACTGTTGGAGGTAAATCAAAAATCAATTCTCCAAAATTCATTTTTATTTCAATAGACTAGAAATAAAAATGAATTTTGGAGAATTGATTTTTGATTTACCTCCAACAGTGAAACGAAATGTACGAAAGATTGAGAAAATTCGTGTTAGAATTATTAATCTTACTTTTTCGGTCATATTTAATAATATATGTCTACAGGAAAGACTGCTACCAAAATTTACTAATATATATATATATATATATATATATATATATATATATATATATATATATATATATATATATATATATATATATATATATATATATATATATATATATATATATATATATATATATATATATGTCGTACCTAGTAGCCAGAACTCACTTCTCAGCCTACTATTCAAGGCCAAACAGGTTCTCCCCTAGGTGTCCTGTTTGCAAACTTCTACATGGGTACCATCGAGCAAAAAGTCTTAGTCGACATGAACTTGAAACCGGCCATATACTGCAGGTATGTTGACGACATTTTTACACAGGTACCTGATGTCAGACATCTGCAGAAGCTGAAGGAGGCATTTGAGCAGAGTTCCGTGCTGCGTTTCACTTACGAGACGGAAAAGGATGGGAAGCTGCCTTTTCTAGATGTAACAGTCATGGAAAAGGGCGGAGGTTTCCACACTGCAGTCTACACTAAGGAAACAAACATAGGAATGTGCCTAAATGCCAACAGCGACTGCCCTGACAGGTACAAGAGGAGTGTTGTTAACGCATACGTCGACCGTGCTCTCAGCCACAGCTCAGAATGGAAGCAAGTCGACGAAGAACTCTGTAGGGTAAGGCAGGTCCTAGTCAATAACGGCTTCTCCAATGGTTTCATCGAAGACATCATAAGAAGGAAAGTGAAAAGCCATGCAACCTCTGAAGAGACAACTAACACAACACCTATACCCCCTATTAGACTATTTTACAGGAACTTCTTTTCCACAGCTCATAAAACGGAGGAAAGGGTCCTGAAAGATATTGTTAATAGAAACGTTATCCCTACAGACAAAAATCAGAGGATACAACTGACGATTTACTATAAAACCAGAAAAACGGCCAGCCTACTCATGAGAAACTCTCCAGACACAAAACAGAACGCTTTAAAAGAGACTAATGTCGTCTATGCCTTCAAATGCCCACTTGGGGACTGTAAGCTCCAAAAAACCCAGTATATAGGCAAGACAACAACATCTCTTTCTAGGCGTTTAACGATGCATAAGCAACAGGGCTCCATTAAGGAACATATAATCTCTTCCCATAACCAAACCATCGCCAGAGAAATCCTAGTAAACAACACAGAAATCATCGATAGATACAGCGATAGCAGGCGGCTTGACGTTTGCGAGGCACTACACATCAAGAAGTCAACACCAGCAATCAACAGCCAATTATTGCACAACTATATTCTACCCACCTCAAGACTCCGCTCCAATATAGAAGCATCAAGAAATATGGACCAATAGGCTTTCTACAAACACTTCTATTCAATACCCATTGCTTCTGTTCTGTCTTGTGTTGATACTTTTAATACCCTATTAATATCCCCTCCTGTTCTGTCTTGTGTTAATGCCACATCACCCTTACCACCTCACTCAAATGTAGATATAAAATCAGAGATACGTTCTAATCAGTTGTGTATTTGTGAAGTCTTTGAAAATGTAATAAGTTTTACGAAACGCGCCCGTGTCGCGTCAGACTAGAAATAAAAATGAATTTTGGAGAAGTGATTTTTGATTTACCTCCAACAGTGAAGCGTAATGTACGAAAGATTGAGAAAATTCGTGTTAAAATTATTAATCTTACTTTTTCGGTCATATTTAATAATATATATATATATATATATATATATATATATATATATATATATATATATATATATATATATATATATATATATATATATATATATATATATATATATATATATATATATATATATATATGTCATACCTAGTAGCCAGAATGCACTTCTCAGCCTAGGTAGTCGAGAAACAATTAATCCATGAAAACTTGGCTTATTAGGCAAATCGGGCCTTGCATAGTAGGCTGAGAAGTGCGTTCTAGCTACTAGGTACGACATATATATATATATATATATATATATATATATATATATATATATACAATCTTTGGACAACACCCACCAGTGGGACTCGAACCCAGAAAGCACAACTACCTTCCAGTAGCTGGCATAACTAGTATGCTTTAACCCACTACGCCATCAGACCTTACAAAAGAAGTCTGATGGCGTAGTGGGTTAAAGCATACTAGTTATGCCAGCTACTGGAAGGTAGTTGTGCTTTCTGGGTTCGAGTCCCACTGGTGGGTGTTGTCCAAAGATTGTTTATCTTCACTTGTGGTTTATGCAAGTATAGGCTTATATATATATATATATATATATATATATATATATATATATATTTATATATATATATATATATATATATATATATATATATATATATATATATATATATATATATATATATATATATATAAATGGAAGGGAGTACCACCTCTAGCTGGAAGAAGGGGGTCCCTTAGCCTCGGAGGAAACCACGCATAACGCATTAGAGGGAATGTTTAGATCCCCTCCAATACAGTTTCTGTGTGCTTTTCTCCTACCACCCCCTTCCTTTTTTATTTTTTGTGCTTTATTATGCATTTGATGGTTACAAGATATACATGGGTTGATACAAAAATAATAATGCAAAAAGGTGATTAAAGGTTATGGATCTCTTGAAAAACACAACAATGGGAAACATTGATGAATGTCACAGACGGGTTCGATGATTGTTGGAAGTCAAACACTTCCTCGAATTCCTCTGAAGTTGGACTAGTGCCCAAGACACAACAGGAATTTCCCCTCTGAATCGCAACACTGAGGCGCTGGAACAAGAAACTTTTTGCTCTCTGGTCTTTTGAAGCGCTGATCAATTTGTCCCCTAATTCCTTCAGGAACTTCAATGCACATTTTCCCCACGAACCGAGGGTCTCCGAGCCGATCGGAACAAAGCTGTAGCAGTGTGCTAGACCTCTGTATTTAATAATTTTCTGCGATTCCCTGAAAGAAGCAGCACCACCGCTTTCACGTGTGCTGTAGTGGAGGTAGGTTCTGGCCAGTGTGGCAGCGCACGTGTAGTCCCATACCACTTGCTTACCATCCTTCCAAGGTAGCAAGGTGACCCTATCAGGGCGCTTCTGAGGGTCGTTAGGTCTGGATAAGTGTGGTTCTCTTTGTGCTGGGCAGCAGGCTGTGGCGAGGCTCCTCTTGATGATGTCTTTGACTTCTTCATGTCTTGCAATTTTACCCTGTGATTTACGACATACCAGACCATGACGACCATATTGGTCTGCCATCGCAGTTCCGCAGATGCACCTATGTTCGGTGAGGATGGGGGCGGCAAGGCGAAGGGCAACTCCAATGCGGAGAGCGTCATGACTGAGGCGAGTTCCCAGGGCTGCATTGGGCACATCAAATAAAAAATCCCCGGCGTGGGGTGCTGTTACCGCTAGGAGGCGGGCTTTGTTTTCAGCATCAGTGTTGTCAATCACTGCTGTGACAGTCTTTTCCATTATGGGGCTATCCCAGTGGGCCTGCTTGTGGTCTTTTTGGGACTTGTGGTCGGGGTTGAGGGTGTGCAATGGTGTCCCATTGTCTGGCTGCTTCGATGAACGTTTGATCATGAGTTCCCGCTGTCTCTCTCATACGCTCTGGTAGGATCTGCCCTACCAATTCGTTGGCTGCTGTACATGAGGATAAGAATGCTGGAAGTGCCACCTCAGTTGCCTTTCGTATGCCTATCCCTCCAAATCTCACTGGTAGTGTTGCTTGGTCCCACTGACTGTCATCTAAATCTAGGTTGAGCGCCTTCCTGAATATTGACCTGAGGAGCTCATCATATTGATTTAGAAGCGGGTTGCCAAAAGTTGGTGCACACCTTAAGAAGTATGTTAGCCTGGGCAAGGTAAGGCACTTTGTGAGAAGGTAGAGGGCATCGTGGGAGTCCAAGTCCCCAATTCTCTCTTCCATCCTCTTTAGGTCTCTAAACTTTTCGTCAAGGACTGCAGCAATGGCATTGTGGCCCAGAGGTGCTCCGAGTAGTGTGCTGTCGGTAGGTTTAACGACTGAGGCTTCTGGTAAAACTGATTTCATTGCTCTCATAATTACTTCACTGGATGCAATAATTTCGCACTTGGAGGGGTTAAGAACGAGACCCATGGACTCCCCCCGTGTCTTCACCAGCTGTAGGTCTTCCAGGAGGGAATCTTGTGTGCCTGCCAGAGTGCCATCATCCAGGAACCAGATGTTGAGCTCACTGGACAGTCTGGTTGTAATTTCTCGAACCGCTATGCAAAAGAGGAACGGTGCAAATGGGTCTCCCTGTTGAATTCCCTCTGCTGAGGTGACTTCATGTTTGCCAAACAGGAGGGTTGAGTCTTTGCTGTAGCCTGCTGACACAAACAGGAGAATGCTTGGGCAATGTTCCTGGACTGCAGTGAGGATTGCTTCCCTTTTGACCGAGTTGAAAGCGTTTTTAAAATCTAATTTTACTACTGCCTGGTCTTTAGTAAGAGAGCTAATGTAGGCTCGTGCAGCATGAGCCGCTGCTTCACAGCCTTGGGGGACTCCAAACCCCAGCTGGTTGGGTTGCAGCATGGTGGTTGCTTCCATTCAGCCCTTGCAACTAGGCGGCGAAGGGTATTACCAACGGCAATGGGTCTGATCTCTCCCCCCTTCTTTTTCAGGGCACATAGGGATGCACCAAAGAAGAATGGTTTGATTTCATCAGGGATTAACCCGGCGAGGCAGTTGTTGACAAACATTGTGATTTCTGTCAGGAGCGCTTCTGCAGCTGGGCCAAGAACAGGGTTCACCATTTCCTTCACATGTTGAGATCTTACCCCTGTGTAGCCTCCTGAGGAGCCCGGGGGAAATGAAACGATAGCTTTATAAACCTCTGACTCCCGGAGAACGAGAGGTTCCTGGTTAGGGGCGAGCCTGACCTGTGGGGGAGGTCCACCTACGGCCCTGAGGGGGTGTTTTTCTCTCAGTGCTTGGGCTGTGGTTTCATCCCTGGGCAAAATTTTGTCCTCACTTGTGATCAACCTGAGTGCCCCGACTGTATTGCCCTCTTCAATTTTCTTGCTGACTTGGGTACCTAATTTTCTGTTGTCGCTGATTGTCGTACTTGGTCTCCCTCGGCGGTGTTTGGTGTGTTTGGGGAGGCGGACTAGGTTGTCAGCCCTAGGAAAATCCCTAATTGCTTTATTGACGGATGAGGTCAGTGTCTTGCCTCCTCTGTCTGGTACACCTAAGCGTACCTCTGTCTGGTATACACTAAGTGTAAGTGTCCTGGGTCAGGGAGGCCTCCCACGGGAGGCCTCCCTGACCCAGGACAGTCGCCATGCTGGCGTATGACTCTGGAGACCGAGTTGATGCTGATGTTGCTCCCACAAACACTGCATGTGTCTCTCCTTTGATTGGCTTCGGGAGGGGTGAGCTGGCTGGTAGCGGCTTCTTCTGCCATCCCCTTAGGTGAAGTGACTGTCACCTTGCACTGGAGTATTTGTCTCTCCCTCCTGGCTGGGGGGGACGAGGTTGTCCCCTATACTATGCGTCATGTCTGGGCAGATGTCTGGGGTGGGTGGGCTCGTGGAGGTGGTGGGTGGGGGTTTGGAGGCTGCGCTGGCCTGGTCTGGGAGGGGGGCCGGGGAGGGGAAGGCGCGACCACCTGATCGTGGGAGGTGGGGGCGGGGGAGCGGAAGACACTGCACCACACGGAGGGGGGGGGGACACTACACAGGTGGAGCGGGCGAGCGGGAGACACTACACTCACTGGGGGGGGGGGAGGCACTACACTCAGGGGGTGGGGGGAGGGTTGATGTGGCACGTAACACTTGGATAATTTCCTTTTGTCACTAAACACTGGTGAATGTGTCCTGGCTCACTGGGTGTGGTGCTCTCAACACGATACTCACAATTGTCCAGTCACCACAGGACTGGACTCAACTTATCTTTTTCAAGCACTTATTGGCACACTGGTGACCCAGTCTCTTGACCCCACCACATGTGCCCTTCCACCCTTTCCTGGTGAGGGAGCCGTAGGGCGTGTGACGTGTGTGGGCGTGGGCTGACGGTGGGCGTGGGGTGGCGGTGGGCGTAGGGTTGGGTGGGGTGACGGTGGGCGTGGGGTGCCGGTGGGCGTAGGGTTGCGTGGGGTGACGGTGGGCGTGGGGTGGCGGTGGGCGTAGGGTTGCGTGGGGTGACGGTGGGCGTGGGGTGCCGGTGGGCGTAGGGTTGCGTGGGGTGACGGTGGGCGTGGGGTGGCGGTGGGCGTTGGGTTGCGTGGGGTGACGGTGGGCGTGGGGCGGCGGTGGGCGTTGGGTTGCGTGGGGTGACGGTGGGCGTGGGGTGCCGGTGGGTGTAGGGTTGCGTGGGGTGACGGTGGGCGTGGGGTGGCGGTGGGCGTTCGGTTGCGTGGGGTGACGGTGGGCGTGGGGTGGCGGTGGGCGTAGGGTTGCGTGGGGTGACGGTGGGCGTGGGGTGGCGGTGGGCGTTGGGTTGCGTGGGGTGACGGTGGGCGTGGGGTGCCGGTGGGAGTGGGGTAACTGTGGGCGTTGGGTGACGATGCGTGGGAGGTGATGGTGGGCGTTGCTCGACATCGGTCGTGGGGTGGACGATGGTCGTCGGGTCAGCCGCCGGGAGAGGGAAGCTGGGTGGGCTGGCGAGGCCTGTGGGAGGCTAGGGAGAAGGATGTAGCCAGAACGCCATATATATATATATATATATATATATATATATATATATATATATATATATATATACATATATATATATATATATATATATATATATATATATATATATATAAATATATATATATATATATATATATATATATATATATATATATATATATATATGTATATATATATATATATATATATATATATATATATATATATATATATATATATATTTATATATATATATATATATATATATATATATATATATATATATATATATATATATATATATATATATATATATATATATATATATATATATATGGCGTTCTGGCTACATCCTTCTCCCTAGCCTCCCACAGGCCTCGCCAGCCCACCCAGCTACCCTCTCCCGGCGGCTGACCCGACGACCATCGTCCACCCCTTCTTCTTCTAAATACATCTTCAGAAGGTCCAGAAGGACCTTCTGAAGATGTATTTAATATACGAAAGTACTTAAGGCAATATCCTGTTTCATTTATCCTCCGTGGTCTGACATTGTCATATATATATATATGTCGTACCTAGTAGCCAGAACGTCGTACTCGGCCTACTATGATAGGCCCAATTTACCTAATAAGCCAAGTTTTCATGAACTAATGTTTTTTCGACTACCTAACCTACCTAACCTAACCTAACCTAACTTTTTCGGCTACCTAACCTAACCTAACCTATAAAGATAGGTTAGGTTAGGTTAGGTAGGGTTGGTTAGGTTCGGTCATATATCTAAGTTAATTTTGACTCCAATAAAAAAAATTGACCTCATACATAATGAAATGGGTATCTTTATCATTTCGTAAGAAAAAAAATAGAGAAAATATATTAATTCAGGAAAACTTGGCTTATTAGGCAAATCGTGCCTTGCATAGTAGGCCGAGAAGTGCATTCTGGCTACTAGGTACGACATATATATATATATATATATATATATGTCGTACCTAGTAGCCAGAACGCACTTATCAGCCTACTATTCAAGGCCCGATTTGCCTAATAAGCCAAGTTTTCATGAATTAATTGTTTTTCGAGTACCTAACCTACCTAACCTAACCTAACCTAACTTTTCCGGCTACCTAACCTAACCTAACCTATAAAGATAGGTTAGGTTAGGTTAGGTAGGGTTGGTTAGGTTCGGTCATATATCTACGTTAATTTTAACTCCAATAAAAAAAATTGACCTCATACATAATGAAATGGGAAGCTTTATCATTTCATAATAAAAAAATTAGAGAAAATATATTAATTCAGGAAAACTTGGCTTATTAGGCAAATTTGGCCTTGCATAGTAGGCTGAGAAGTTCGTTCTGGCTACTAGGTACGACATATATATATGTATATATATATATATATATATATATATATATATATATATATATATATATATATATATATATATATATATATATATATATATATATATATATATTAGCGATTTTGAACAAAGAAACATTTCCATTTTTATTTATATAGACTTATAAAGCAAGAACTCGTCAACATGATGTTTTAATCGGTCAGATATGCCAGGGATACTGGCTTTTGTGGAGTTTTTCTGTCAGTGAGATGGTCCTAGTTTGTGACGCAGAAATCTGCCTGTATGCTGGTATGTGACGGTAGGAATCTGGATGAATGATGAAGTGTGGCGGTAGGGGAGTGTGGCGGTAGGAGACCGGATGAATGGTGGAGTGTGACGGTAAGGGTTTGGATGTATGCTGCGGTGTGACGGTGGGAGTGAGGATGTATTATACCCTGTAGTTTTCCAGCGAGAGAATGGCTGTACGGTTCTGTGTAGTAGCAGTGGTCTGGACAATGGTGAAGTGCATCAAGAAGCCATCATAATGTCAGTTGGAGTATAACCTAGGAGTAATGATTCAAACTAAACTGTGCCGATTGGAGTGTTAATATTATTAATGGAATGACTTTGAGAGTCTGGATGTATACTAGAGTGTGACATTGGGAGTCTGGATGTATGCTGGAGTGATATGGTGGTGCTCTGGAAGTATGCCGGTGCCTGACGTTGAGAGTCTGGATGTACATTGTAGTGTGACAGTGGTGGAATACATGACAATAGGGCGAATGTCACAGTGAGAATTTTCAATGTTCTTTTCCTGTTTTGCCCAGGCAATGATCGCTATCATAATGATGATGGGCATGACGACCAATTATCCACAACACTTAAATATTATCAGTGCTCGAGGTACTACGAACATTTGATTCACGTGGCTGTTTCACTTTCCTTAGATAACGATAACAAAGAGTTTTCAGAGTGCACACGTCACACGGGAGTTAATAGGTCATTGATGCTTCCGTGTATTGCGTTCATAAAACAAACGCCCAATAGTGCCATGGTCAGAGTGAAAAAACATCGCAAAACCTAACTGTTCAGGTATGAATCGCGGCGTTTAGGTTACATTAACATTCAAACCAACTAACAGAATTGACTTTGTTAACTTTACCAGCAAGTTGAAGGCTATTGGAATTGATAATTGCCGGTGTTGTGTGCTCGGAATATCAGATCTATACGAGGAAATATTTATGAATGTGTTTCATAATACTGCTTACGTGCCATCACCTTTGACCCAGGTTGAGGCACTTGGCACTGTTACCGTCGATATAAAAGGCGCGACGCTTCTTCTTGAAGTCAATTCACTTGGAGCCTTGTTACAGCCAACATTATGGTAAGACATAATTTACCTGTAGCTGGTTGATTATTAAAGTAGAAAAAATTCATTGATAATATTTTGCTACATTGTTGAACATTAAAATATATATTAGAACAAGTAGTACACAGATTGCCAACATATACTATGCGCAGTATATGCGTGAACTTGATGTAATGTGTATACTCCTTACTGAGGTAAACTCATACTTTATTAATTTTCAGAAGCTGGTGATAGTGTCGATGAGCGTTGCCGTCCTGGTGGCCTGCAGTTGTGCTGAACCCGATGCAAGTTCCTTCTCCACCTATCCTTACGTAGGTGGAAGCTATGGGCTCTCCAGTCCAGGCATTGGAGGAGGCTTTGGCTCATTTGGTGGAGGAACACGTTACGGTTCCTCTGGAGGTGTTGGTGGAGGCTACGGTTTGGGAAGCGGCGCCACGAGTCATTCCATTTTCAACCTTGGAGCGCCACAGGGTAGATATGGAGGCAGCTTTGGACGCGGCTTCGATAGAGGTTACATCGGAGGATCCTCTGGCCTAGGTTTCGGTGGCAGTTCCCTTGGTGGAACCTACGGTGGCAACTTCCAAGGTGGAAGACTCGGTGGAAAATCCTTTGATTTTTAATCCTTTAAAATCGTTACGGTGGCAGCTTCCTTCGCAGTGGTTAAGGTGGCGGCTCCACTGGCAGAGTGAAATATTGTCGGGGTTTCACAATGGAAATGAATACGGGAATTGCACAAGCAAGTGAACATATAGATTCAAGGAAGTCTGACACCTTATCTTTACATATTTTTTTGTTCAGCACTCACATGACAACTTTCTTATAAAATAATTAAAAAAAAAATTTTAAGTCAAATTATGTGCCGTTCGAAATGATGGTATAAATCCCAGTCGTTTGAAATTGCCATCAATGCATCTTAGTAGAGTTCATGTATGAATCAAGGTCCGAATATGCAAGTCTTATTTCGTATTTGGTTATTATTGATGTATTTTAGAAGCAAAAATAAAGAATAATATAATGACTGTGGTTTTTATATCGTTAAAACATTGGTATCTATAATCAAGGTGTATATCTGCCAGCCACTAGAGCAAGGCTCAGAAAATGAACGACAGAATGGCCGATGAAACTTAAATGCTGAAAATGAATGATTCTCAGGATTGGTAATGATGATAAAGTTAAAAATATGTCATCCGGAAAAGGCTGAAATTCCGATGTATGAATGCGTAAAGCGTCCGGGAGGATTAAGTTATAATTAATAATTCACTATTTTGTGACTAATACATAATAAACATTTTGTAGTACTATTGAGCTTCCGTTTAAATGTTGAGTATGATGTGCACAACACGCCAATGATGAGCAAAGGATAAAAAGCAACTCATTTTTAAGCATAGAGAATGTATAGTAATAAATTATTGAGCATACAGGCTGTACAATATACACTCGATTTGCATATAGGAAGCACAGTAACGAAACAAGAAGCATGAGGTGCTCAATAACCAAAGAACTGGAACCTGTCAGTTAGTTTTAAGTGGACCTGAGGGAGATAGAATACATTTTAAAAAAATAATAAAATGCATTATTAAGGGTGCTTAGTTTACAGGTAAGGGCGTGTATTAGTGCAATTCTTATGGCTATGAAGTAGGTGTAAGATATTCCGCATACACATATAATTGATTGAAACGATCTTCTGTCATTGATACAACATCGTAGCGAGTTAGATTCCTTCCGATATTGGTCTCCGAATGCATGATATAACTGATGAGTTAGCCAAAACCTTTGCTCACAAAGAGGGAATTGATTACCGTCTTGGACTGCCTTTGAACAGCCTGAGGTCAGTAATATTCCAGAAACATCAACAAACTCTCGTAGACTTGAGGCAAAGTAAAATTCACACCAGTTATTCCATCTATCAACATTCTATTATGCAGGAAGAACCTTTTATTGTAAAACAAGTTAATGTGTTGAAGTAGCAGGATAGCTATTTGAATTGTTGAGTAAAGCAGCGATGATTTGTTGAGGGCGGAGACTGGCCATTAAGATTTTATAATGGATGAGGCTAGCACGGAAATATTATTACTCTGAATGTATACACTTTTCTCAGTAAGTTGCTATTAATTTGAAACAGGGTTTTCGTTATGCTTCTATGTAACTTATGCCATGACTTGACTTTTGAGGAAGCTTTTAGTAATAATACTTTTAGTCACTGATTAAAGAAGAATCTAAACAGAAGACGTCGGGGATCGTAGATTAATAAATTCTATAAGAGCTACTGTTGGAGAAGTCAGCTCTCTTGGCATTGGACGTGGAGGTAACTATCCCGACTATTTTGTGAAATTAGTTTTCCCTTATGGACGTAACTGCCACGGCTCAACACCTTACGTCTGTAGTGGAAACTTGGAATATAAGCTTCGAAAGCACATCGGCAGTCAGTCTAAACTCGTATAGTGACTCAGTACAGACGTTAGAGAGATACCGCACATCTTCAACATTCACCAGCAACAATGTAACACTCGACGAGTCCAGTTCATACACTCTCAAGATGCTACAGCCCCGACACAGGGCAGATAGCCAGATTCCAGCCGCATCGAACTTCCAAGCTCTCATCCCGCACACGAACATTTTGACTCCACCCACATTCCACGCTCTGATTGTTCCCGCCGGAGGCAGCTAGTTTATTGTGCACCCCATGCTCATGAATAGCTGTGAGCTACCTGTGAGCGGTAGCGCCAAAAGGTGATGAATTCAGTAAGGCAAAGTTTAAGTTTTTAAGTAATTATTTTCTATGATCCTACTTGCTAAATACCAATAACTGTGTCAGCTGTAGTGCAGTAATAAGCGCCGTCTGCTCAAAACTGATTGGTCCTTGGTTCTATTTACTCGCTGGAGAAGACGGTTGGGCACGTTTACTTCTATCTGATGCCCCTTCAGTCGACAATATGGAACAAAATCATAAGAAATGCGGTGGCAGCTGAGGCACTTGTACCTACACAATACATAATAGTTGAAATCAGTGTAAACTGCACCTCAGAAAGGAAAAGTGTAAGCTCTATCCGTCTTTCTTCAATACTTTTGCGAGACCTGCAGAGATCCCCAAGCCCAGTCCGGGGCTAGGCTAGGCTTGTGAGAGCTTGGTCCAACAGGCTGTTGCTTGGAGCGGCCTGCAGGCCCACGTATCCACTGCAACCCGGTTGGTAAAGCACTTACTGATGAAAACTATCCAGTTTTCTAGTAAATACGTCATCTTTTGTTCCGGCAATATTTATTATGCTCGCTGGGAGGATGTTGAACAACAGTGGACCTCTGATGATCATGTAGAGTTTTCTGATTGTGCCTATGGCACCTCTGTTCTTCATTGGCTCTATTCTGCATTTCCTGCCATATCGTTAATTCTAGTATGTTGTTATTTACTGTGTAAATTTGGGGCCTGGCCCTCTAGTATTTTTCAGGTACTGTATATATTATTTGTCACCTCTCTCGTATTCTTTCTAAAGAGTACATGTGGAGAGATTTGAGACGATCCCAATAGTTTAGTTGCTTTATCGTGTCTGTGTATCTCATATATATGTTCTCTGTATTTCCTCTATTTCAGCAATCTCTCCTGCTCTGAAAGGGGGAAGTAAATCCATCTTCATTAAGCATCTCATACTTGCTCTCTTGTCGTGATCTTACTGTAATCCAGTGTTCCTGAACCAAGGTCTGTGGCTACCTCACCTGGATGAAGCACCTTAAACAGTATATGATCAATAAGATATAGTGTCACACATACAAAATGACCCTCGAAAACTGGACGTAATTAGTATATATTTGCAATAATCAGCAATCGATTATGCCGGTGTATAATGTGTCTGATGATGTCTCTCTCCACTTCTGGAGGTATCCACGGTATGGAGGAAGACACACACAATGCTCGATGCAGCGTCGGCGTCGTACTGGACCACATACATGAGACGAGAAATAGACATACGTCTATTCTCATGCCAGGATGAGAACAGTATGTCAGGACATGAGTGCCTCCATCTCTAGGGAGGTTGCTAGAGATGAGACACAACCAACTTTCCGCGAAGGAGATATTTTAGGAACTGTAAACGCTGTTTTCCGAGATAAGTGAGGCACAATGACGAAGCTGTATTGACCACACAACGACATAGTTGAGGTATTAAACTCTCAAGAGACTCGGTCCATGAGGCTGGATTGAGAATAATGGCTGCTGCACCATTCGTATGGAGGAATTTTGCGGCTGAGTTATATAAGAAATGTTTGTCGCGCAGGAGACTATGCGCGCACAGTTTGGAGAACGACACATTCCGAGTGGAAACAGAAACAACATTTACAGAAGCTCAAGACTGGGGTTGGCGATGGGAGGCATGAGCATTAAGGCATGCAAGTGTAACAACGCGAGCAATATGGGATCCTGCTGTGTGGCCCCATGAGGTTTGGCTGTGTAACACCAGAAGATCTGGTTTTGTAACACCAGAGTGGTTTAGCTGTGCAAAACCAGGTTGCTTGGGCTAACGTAACACTAGCTGGTCTATTGCCTGCCCATGTAACACCGTAAGGCCTCTGACGTGGTCAGAAAGCATATAATATGGTTAATATCTTTGACCCTTAAACAATCCAAATAAAAGTTTGTCGTTATTTTAACTCTCCCTCCGACTTTTCTGATATTCACGTTCTTCCTCAAGAGCATCTTCCTCTTAACTTTCACCAAACTACATCTCAGTCTTCATGGTAATCTTTTCATTATCATCTTCCTCATCTATCACTATTAATGAAAACATCACCTTCCTCAGTTTCCTAGAGCAGGAAGGCTGGCGGTCTTGCCCACAGCTGACCCCGCTAGGTCTCCTGGGGAACTGTGTGTCAAACAACTAATTTAGCCAAGCACACAAACCAATAACACGATATATAATCATTTTAAGCAAATTCCCCCAATGGGTACCCAACTTCCCCAGCTCAAGGCTGCTGTGGGAGTATCAGCGTTACGAGTGTGAGAAAGCACCAAGTCTGCTATTGCTCAACATAATTAATCAACAGGACCCTCCCCTCGCGGTATATGCTGTACATCACATAATCAACACAGCTAATAAAATGGCTCTTCAAAATTATAATTTCTTACTTTGTATTCATCATGAACAAATGTGGAGCAGCCAACCTAAGACACCACATTATTTCCTGTTCATTAATTTAGGATGAGGAATACTAATGACAACGAATGAATATTTTTGCTTTTAGCTTTGTTAATATACTAATATGCATATTTACCTACATGATGTTCGTCCCGTTTTGGCAAACTTTGAAAACTTTAGTGAACTTCCGTCCTTCGTACTGTTTCAAAAGTTTGGATATTTACATATTACTCAATAAGACAAGATGAAATCCCATAATTATATATTGCTAGGTCCTACCAGCTATATTCTGCAGCATGAGTACGTAATGGATAATTGCTGAGTTTATTTCAGTTGACAACACACTCGCATTCAGTGTTCTATCACACGACTAATCGATTCCTACACTGAGTACGATGTTCACGATCAGCAAGGACTCTGACCGCCACAGTTCTGATATTCCCACCTATTAGTCGTGTGATAGAACACTGAATGCGAGTGTGTTGTCAACTGACATAAATTCAGCAATTATCCATTACGTACTCATGCTGCAGAATATAGCTGGTAGGACCTAGCAATATATAATTATGGGATTTCATCTTGTCTTATTGAGTAATATGTAAATATCCAAACTTTTGAAACAGTACGAAGGACGGAAGTTCAACACCTGATGCGGTCTGTGAAATCTGTGAACCTGAGGATTCGACAACGATCATTTCCATAAAGTTTATCTCGGTCCAAGTCCATTGGAACATAATTTTCTTTCGTAACAGGATATAATAGAAACTGTTAATGCCGATTAATATCACCAGATTACCTTAAATTTGCAGTAATGGTTCATCTTACACAGGCAATTGAAGTATGTGAAAAGTCATCACTTTCAGGCAGCTACAATGACGGACGTCTTGTATGTGTACAATATATATGAGTAATGACAATGCAAGAGTTCTATTTCCAGTCAACAGTTGCTCTGAAACTATCGTTAAGGACGACTTTGATGCTAGACATATAACCTTAAGGGACACTATAACAAAGAGAAAAGGAAATACAAAAAATATCAGAGACAACAGCCTCTCTTTAATTTTATGTGATAAAATAAAACTTCTGCTCCTTCCTTTAGTATCCAAGGGGAGATTCCATCTGGGCCTATAGCCTTTGTCACATCCAACTCTAGTAAACACTTCCTTACTTCCCCGCTAGTAATCTCAAACTCTTCCAGTGGTTCCTGGTTAACTATTCCCGCTCTTATCTCCTTGCTCTAAGGTGAAGACGTCCTGGAATTTCTTATTCAGTTCTTCACACACTTCCTTGACGTTTGTAGTTAATCCTTCTGCCCCTATCCTTAATTTCATAACCTGCTCCTTTACTGTTGTTTTTCTCTTGATGTGGCTATGCAGCAAATTAGGCTGAGTCTTTGCCTTGCTTGCGATGTCATTTTCGTATTGTCTTTCTGCCTCTCTTCTCATCCTGACATATTCATTCCTGGCATTCTGGTATCTTTCTCTGGTCTCAAGTGTCCTGTTATTCCTATAGTTTCTCCACACCCTGTTACTTTGCTGCTTAGCTAGCCTACATCTCTGATTAAACCATGGGTTTCTCATCTTCATTTCACTGTATTCCTTTTGGGCTGGGACAAACTTGTTTGCTGCTTCCTTGCACTTCTGTGTGATGTAGTCCATCATGTCTTAGGCAATCTTTACCCTGAGCTCTTTTTCCCATGCTATATCTGTTAGGAATTTTCTTATCTCCTCATAGTTTCCCTTTCGTAATGCCAGCCTTTTGTTTTCAGTAACCCTCCTCGAGTTCCATAACCCTTCTTCAATCAGGTACTCAAACTCCAGTACACAGTGGTCGCTCATTCCTACTGGGGTCTCTAAACCGATATCTCTTATATCAGAGTCGTTCAGAGTGAAGATTAGGTCGAGTCTCGCTGGTTCGTCATTTCCTCTCATCTTTGTGGGTTCTCTGACATGCTGGGTTAAAAAGTTTCTAGTCACCACCTACAATAGTTTGGCTCTCCACGTATCTTCGCCTCCATGCGGTTCCTTGTTCTCCCAGTCAATCCTTCTGTGATTGAAGTCCCCCATCATGAGCAGGTGGAATCTATTTCCACAGGCAGCAGAGGCTGCCCTCTCAATTATAGTGTTAGCTGCTATGCTGTTGTTGTCATACTCTTGACTGGGTCTTCTGTCATTTGGTGGAGGGTTATAGTGTGTGTGTGTGTGTGTGTGTGTGTGTGTGTGTGTGTGTGTGTGTGTGTGTGTGTGTGTGTGTGTGTGTGTGTGTGTGTGTGTGTGTGTGTGTGTGTGTGTGTATAATTACCTAAGTGTAATTACCTAAGTGTAGTTAAAGGATGAGAGCTACGCTCGTGGTGTCCCGTCTTTCCAACACTCTTTGTCATATAACGCTTTGAAACTACTGACGGTCTTGGCCTCCACCACCTTCTCACCTAACTTGTTCCAACCGTCTACCACTCTGTTTGCGAAAGTGAATTTTCTTATATTTCTTCAACATCTATGTTTAGCTAGTTTAAATCTATGACCTCTTGTTCTTAAAGTTCCAGGTCTCAGGAAATCTTCCCTATCAATTTTATCAATTCCTGTTACTATTTTGTATGTAGTGATCATATCACCTCTTTTTCTTCTGTCTTCTAGTTTTGGCATATTTAATGCCTCTAACCTCTCCTCGTAGCTCCTGCCCTTCAGTTCTGGGAGCCACTTAGTAGCATGTCTTTGCACCTTTTCCAGTTTCTTGATGTGCTTCTTAAGATATGGGCACCACACAACCGCTGCACATTCTAACTTTGGCCTAACAAAAGTCGTGAACAATTTCTTTAGTATATCGCCATCCATGTATTTAAAAGCAATTCTGAAGTTAGAAAGCGTGGCATAGACTCCTCGCACAATATTCTTTATGTGGTCCTCAGGTGATAGTTTTCTATCTAGAACCACCCCTAGATCTCTTTCTTTATCAGAATTCTTTAAAGATTTCTCACATAATATATAGGTTGTGTGAGGTCTATGTTCTCCTATTCCACATTCCATAACATGGCATTTATTAACATTAAGTTCCATTTGCCAAGTGGTGCTCCATATACTTATTTTGTCCAGGTCATCTTGAAGGGCATGCCAATCATCTAAGTTTCTTATCCTTCCTATTATCTTAGCATCATCAGCAAACATGTTCATATAATTCTGTATACCAACTGGTAGATCATTTATGTAGACAATAAACATCACTGGTGCAAGAACCGAACCCTGTAGTATTCCACTTGTGACATTTCAGTCCGATACATTGCCTCTGATCACTGCCCTCATTTTTCAGTCAGTCAGAAAATTTATCATCCATGTTAGAAGCTTACCTGTCACCCCTCCAAAATTTTCCAGTTTCCAGAACAACCTCTTATGTGGAACTCTGTCGAAAGCCTTTTTTAGGTCCAGATAGATGCAGTCAACCCAACCATCTCTTTCCTGTAATATCTCTGTTGCTCGATCATGGAAACTGAGTAAATTCGATATACAGGATCTTCCAGATCGAAAACCATACTGTCTGTCTGATATTATATCATTTCTCTCCAAGTGTTCTACCCATTTAGTTTTAATTATTTTTTCCAATATTTTGACTTACACTTGTCAATGATACCGGTCTATAATTAAGGGGGTCTTCCCTGCTTCCACTTTTGTAGATTGGAACTATGTTAGCCTTTTTCCACACATCAGCTACAACTCCTGTAAAGAGGGATGCCTGAAATATCAGTTGAAGTGGAATGCTGAGCTCAGTTGCACATTCTCTCAAAACCCATGGTGAAACTCCATCTGGACCAACTGCTTTGTTCTTATTTAGCTCTTGAGCATTTTTTCCACTTCGTCTCTAGACACCTCTATGTGCTCTATGTTGTTCTCTGGAATTCTTATTGTATCTGGTTCCCTGAAGATTTCATTTTGTACAAACACACTTTGGAACTTTTCGTTTAATGTTTCACACATTTTCTTTTCATTTTCCGTGAATCTATTTCCCATTTTCAACCTCTGAATATTATCCTTTACCTGCAATTTGTTGTTCATAAATTTATAGAATAGACTTGGTTCTGTTTTACATTTGTCTGCTATCCCTTTTTCAAAATTTCTTTCAGCCTTTCTCCTCACTGCCGTGTAGTTGTTTTTCGCATCTTTGTATCGCTGGTATGTTTGGGGGTTCGGCCTCTTCCTGTATTGATTCCATTTTTGTGTCTTTTGGTTTCTGGCCCTCTCGCAATTTCTGTTGAACCAATCCTGTTTCCTAGTTCTGCATCTCTGTTTTGGTACAAATTTTTTTGTGCCTTTATCATATGTTTCACAAAACTTGACATGCATCTCATTCATTTCCTTGCCTAGCAACAAATCTGTCCAATTATACTCACCTAATTTTTTTCTAAGGTTGCCATAATGTCCTCTCCTAAAGTCAGGTTTTTCAATTGCAACAACCTTCATGTGTGTGTGTGTGTGTATGTGTGTGTGTGTGTGTGTGTGTGTGTGTGTGTGTGTGTGTGTGTGTGTGTGTGTGTGTGTGTGTGTGTGTGTGTGTGTGTGTGTGTGTGTGTGTGTGTGTGTGTGTGTGTGTGTGTGTGTGTGTGTGTGTGTGTGTGTGTGTGTGTGTGTGTGTGGGTGTGTGTGTGTGTGTGTGTGTGTATGTGTGTGTGTGTGTGTGTGTATGTGTGTATGTGTGTGTGTGTGTGTGTGTGTGTGTGTGTGTGTGTGTGTATGTGTGTGTGTGTGTGTGTGTGTGTGTGTGTGTGTGTGTGTGTGTGTGTGTGTGTGTGTGTGTGTGTGTGTGTGTGTGTGTGTGTGTGTACTCACCTAATTGTGCTTGCGGGGGTTGAGCTCTGGCTCTTTGGTCCCGCCTCTCAACCGTCAATCAACTGGTGTACAGATTCCTGAGCCTATTGGGCTCTATCATATCTACATTTGAAACTGTGAATGGAGTCAGCCTCCACCACATCACTTCCTAATGCATTCCATTTGCTAACTACTCTGACACTGAAAAAGTTCTTTCTAACGTCTCTGTGGCTCATTTGGGTACTCAGCTTCCACCTGTGTCCCCTTGTTCGCGTCCCACCAGTGTTGAAAAGTTCATCCTTGTTTACCCGGTCGATTCCCCTGAGGATTTTGTAGGTTGTGATCATGTCCCCCCTTACTCTTCTGTCTTCCAGTGTCGTGAGGTGCATTTCCCGCAGCCTTTCCTCATAACTCATTCCTCTTAGTTCTGGGACTAGTCTAGTAGCATACCTTTGGACTTTTTCCAGCTTCGTCTTGTGCTTGACAAGGTACGGGCTCCATGCTGGGGCCGCATACTCCAGGATTGGTCTTACATATGTGGTGTACAAGATTCTGAATGATTCCTTACACAGGTTCCTGAACGCCGTTCTGATGTTAGCCAGCCTCGCATATGCCGCAGACGTTATTCTCTTTATGTGGGCTTCAGGAGACAGGTTTGGTGTGATATCAACTCCTAGATCTTTCTCTCTGTCTGTTTCATTAAGTACTTCATCTCCTATTCTGTATCCTGTGCCTGGCCTCCTGTTTCCACTGCCTAGTTTCATTACTTTGCATTTACTCGGGTTGAACTTCAACATCCATTTGTTGGACCATTCACTCATTCTATCCAGGTCATCTTGTAGCCTCCTACTATCATCCTCTGTTTCAATCCTCCTCATAATTTTTGCATCGTCGGCAAACATTGAGAGGAACGAATCTATACCCTCTGGGAGATCATTTACATATACCAGAAACAGTATAGGTCCAAGGACTGACCCCTGCGGGACTCCACTTGTGACGTCTCGCCAATCTGAGACCTCACCCCTCACACAGACTCGTTGTCTCCTGTTGCTTAGGTATTCCTCTATCCACCGGAGTACCTTCCCTCTCACTCCAGCCTGCATCTCCAACTTTCGCACTAGCCTCTTGTGTGGCACTGTATCAAAGGCTTTCTGACAATCCAAAAATATGCAGTCTGCCCACCCTTCTCTTGTGTGTGTGTGTGTGTATGTGTGTATGTGTGTGTGTGTGTGTGTGCGTGTGTGTGTATGTGTATGTGTGTGTGTATACTCACCTAGTTGTACTCACCTAGTTGTGTTTGCGGGGGTTGAGCTCTGGCTCTTTGGTCCCGCCTCTCAACCGTCAATCAACAGGTGTACAGATTCATGAGCCTATCGGGCTCTGTCATATCTACACTTGAAACTGTGTATGGAGTCAGCCTCCACCACATCACTTCCTAATGCATTCCATTTGTCAACCACTCTGACGCTAAAAAAGTTCTTTCTAATATCTCTGTGGCTCATTTGGGCACTCAGTTTCCACCAGTGTCCCCTTGTGCGTGTTCCCCTTGTGTTAAATAGACTGTCTTTATCTACCCTATCAATCCCCTTCAGAATCTTGAATGTGGTGATCATGTCCCCCCTAACTCTTCTGTCTTCCAGCGAAGTGAGGTTTAATTCCCGTAGTCTCTCCTCGTAGCTCATACCTCTCAGCTCGGGTACTAGTCTGGTGGCAAACCTTTGAACCTTTTCCAGTTTAGTCTTATCCTTGACTAGATATGGACTCCATGCTGGGGCTGCATACTCCAGGATTGGCCTGACATATGTGGTATACAAAGTTCTGAATGATTCTTTACACAAGTTTCTGAATGCCGTTCGTATGTTGGCCAGCCTGGCATATGCCGCTGATGTTATCCGCTTGATATGTGCTGCAGGAGACAGGTCGGGCGTGATATCAACCCCCAAGTCTTTTTCCTTCTCTGACTCCTGAAGAATTTCCTCTCCCAGATGATACCTTGTATCTGGCCTCCTGCTCCCTACACCTATCTTCATTACATTACATTTGGTTGGGTTAAACTCTAACAACCATTTGTTCGACCATTCCTTCAGCTTGTCTAGGTCTTCTTGAAGCCTCAAACAGTCCTCTTCTGTTTTAATCCTTCTCATAATTTTAGCATCGTCCGCAAACATTGAGAGAAATGAATCGATACCCTCCGGGAGATCATTTCCATATATCAGAAACAAGATAGGACCGAGTACAGAGCCCTGTGGGACTCCACTGGTGACTTCACGCCAATCGGAGGTCTCACCCCTCACCGTAACTCTCTGCTTCCTATTGCTTAGATACTCCCTTATCCACTGGAGCACCTTACCAGCTACACCTGCCTGTCTCTCCAGCTTATGTACCAGCCTCTTATGCGGTACTGTGTCAAAGGCTTTCCGACAATCCAAGAAAATGCAGTCCGCCCAGCCCTCTCTTTCTTGCTTAATCTGTGTCACCTGATCGTAGAATTCTATCAAGCCTGTAAGGCAAGATTTACCCTCCCTGAATCCATGTTGGCGATTTGTCACGAAGTCCCTTCTCTCCAGATGTGTTACCAGGTTTTTTCTCACGATCTTCTCCATTACCCTGCATGGTATACAAGTCAAGGACACTGGCCTGTAGATCAGTGCCTCTTGTCTGTCGCCCTTTTTGTATATTGGGGCCACATTCGCCGTCTTCCATATTTCTGGTAGGTCTCCCGACTCTAGTGACTTACTATACACTATGGAGAGTGGCAGGCAAAGTGCCTCTGCACACTCTTTCAGTACCCATGGTGAGATCCCATCTGGACCAACAGCCTTTCTAACATCCAGATCCAGCAGGTGTCTCTTGACCTCCTCTCTCGTAATTTCGAACTCCTCCAAGGCCGCCTGGTTTACCTCCCTTTCTCCTAGCACAGTGACCTCACCTTGTTCTATTGTGAAGACCTCCTGGAACCTCTTGTTGAGTTCCTCACACACCTCTCTGTCATTCTCTGTATACCTGTCCTCGCCTGTTCTAAGTTTCAATACCTGTTCTTTCACTGGTGTTTTCACTGTTGTGTGTGTGTGTATGTGTGTGTGTGTGTGTGTGTTTACTAGTTGTGTTTTTACGGGGGTTGAGCTTTGCTCTTTCGGCCCGCCTCTCAACTGTCAATCAACTGTTTACTAACTACTATTTTTTTTTTCCACACCAAAGACACACACACACCCTCCCCAGGAAGCAGCCCGTGACAGCTGACTAACTCCCAGGTACCTATTTACTGCACGGTAACAGGGGCATTCAGGGTGAAAGAAACTTTGCCCATTTGTTTCTGCCTCGTGCGGGAATCGAACCCGCTCCACAGAATTACGAATCCTGCGCGCTATCCACCAGGCTACGAGGCCCCTTGTGTGTGTGTGTGTGTGTGTGTGTGTGTGTGTGTGTGTGTGTGTGTGTGTGTGTGTGTGTGTGTGTGTGTGTGTGTGTGTGTGTGTGTGTGTGTGTGTGTGTGTGTGTGTGTGTGTGGTGTGTGTGTGTGTGTTACCAAACAAGTCATTGTTTATCTCGAAGAGGTCACTAACCCCCGCCGCAGTCATGTATGTCTCAGCTCCGGCTGTTTGGTCCCGCCTCTCAACTGTCAATCAACTGGTGTACAGGTTCCTGAGCCTACTGAGCTCTATCATATCTACACTTGAAACTGTGTATGGAGTCTGCCTCCACCACATCACTTTCTAATGCATTCTATTTGATAACTACTCTAACACTAAAAATATCTTTATAATGTCTCTTTGGCTCATTTGGGCACTCAGTTTCCACCTGTGTCACCTATGCGTATGCCCCTTGTGTTAAATAATTTGTCGTTATCTACCCTATCAATTCCTTTGAGAATTTTGTATGTGGTGATCATGTCCCCCCAAACTCTTCTGTCTTCCAGCGACGTGAGGTTTAATTCCCGAAGACTCTCCTCGTAGCTCATACATCTCAGTTCAGGTACTAGTCTGGTGGAAGTACTTTTGAACCTTCTCCAGTTCAGTCTTATGAATGACGAGATATGGACTCCATGCTGGAACTGCATACTCCAGGATTGTTCAGACATATGTGGTATACAAGGCTCTGAATGATTCCACACACACGTTTCTAAAGGCAGTTCTTATGTTAGCCAACCTGGCATAGGCGGCTGATGTTACTCTCTTGATATTGGCTTCAGCGGACAGGTCTGTTGTGATTTCAACCCCCAAGTCTTTCTCTCGCCGATTCTTGAAGAATTTCATCTCCCAAATGATACCTTGTATCTGGCCTCTTGCTCCTTTCACTTATCGTCATTACATTACATTAGTTCGGGTAACTCTAACGATCATTTGTTGGACCATTCCTTCAGTTTCTCCAGGTCTTACTCCTTCTCACAATTTTGACATCATTACAAACATTGAGACGAATGAGTCTATACCCTCCAGGAGATCATTTATGTATATCAGAAACAGGAAAGGACCGAGTACGGATCCTGTGAGACTCCACTGATGACTTCACACCAATCTGAGGTCTCACCCCTCCCTGTAACTCTCTATTTCCTATTGCTTAGGTACTCCCTTATCCACTGGAGCACCTTACCTGTCACTCCTGCCTGTCTCTCCAGCTTATGTACCAGCCTCTTATGGGGTACTGTGTCAAAGGCTTTCCGACAGTCCAAGAAAATGCAGGCCGCCCAGCCTTCTTTTTCTTGCATATTCTTTGTCACCTGGTCGTAGAATTCTATTAAACCCGTAAGGCATGATTTTCCCTCCCTGAACCCATGCTGGCGATTTGTCAAGAAGTCCCATCTCTCCAGATGTATTACTAAGTTTTTCCTTACGATCTTCTCCATCACCTTGCATGGTATACAAGTCAAGGACACTGGTCTGTAATTCTGTGCCTCTTGTCTGTCACCCCTTATTGTGTATTGGGACTACATTAGTTGTCGTCCATATTTTAGGTAGGTCTCCTGTCTCCAGTGACCTACTATACACTATGGAGAGTGGCACACACACACACACACACACACACACCCTGGTGTGTGTATATGTTTGTGTGTGAGTGTGTGCTCACCTAATTGTGCTTACGGGGGTTGAGCTCTGGCTCTTTGGTCCCGCCTCTCAACCGTCAATCAACAGGTGTACAGGTTCCTGAGCCTATTGGGCTCTATCATATCTATACTTGAAACTGTGTATGGAGTCAGCCTCCACCACATCACTTCCTAATGCATTCCATTTGTCAACCACTCTGACACTAAAAAAGTTTTTTTTAATATCTCTGTGGCTCATTTGGGCACTCAGTTTGCACCTGTGTCCCCTAGTGCGTGTGCCCCTTGTGTTAAATATCCTGTCTTTATCTACCCTATCGATTCCCTTGAGAATCACGAATGTGGTGATCATGTCCACCTCTAACTCTCCTATCTTCCAACGAAGTGAGGTTTAATTCCCGTAGTCTCTCCTCGTAGCTCATACCTCTCAGCTCGGGTACTAGTCTGGTGGCAAACCTTTGAACCTTTTCCAGTTTAGTCTTATGCTTGACTAGATATGGACTCCATGCTGGAGCTGCATACTCAGGGATTGGTCTGACATATGTGGTATATAATGTTCTGAAAGATTCCTTACACAAGTTTCTAAAGGCCGTTCTTATGTTAGCCAACCTGGCATATGCCCCTGATGATATCCTCTTGATATGAGCTTCAGGGGACAGGTCTGGCGTGATATCAACCCCCAGATCTTTCTCTCTCTCTGACTCTTGAAGCATTTCATCTCCCAAATGATAACTTATATCTGGTCTCCAGCTCCCTACCCCTATCTTCATTACATTACATTTGCTTGGGCTTAACTCTAACAACCATTTGTTCGACCATTCCTGCAGCATATCCAGGTCTTCTTGAAGCCTCAAGCTGTCCTCCTCTGTCTTAATCCTTCTCATAATTTTTGCGTCGTCAGCAAACATTGAGAGGAATGAGTCATACCTTCTGGGAGATCATTTACGTATATCAGAAACAGGATAGGTCCGAGAACGGAGCCCTGTGGGACTCCACTGGTGACTTCACGCCAATCTGAGGGCTGACCCCCTCACTGTAACTCTCTGCTTCCTATTGCTTAGGTACTCCCTTATCCACTGGAGCGCCCAACCAGTTGCTCCTGTCTGTTTCTCCAGCTTATGCATCAGCTTTTATGGGGTACTGTGTCAAAGGCTTTCCGACAGTCCAAAAAAATGCAGTCCGCCCATTCTTCTCTTTCTTGCTTAATCTTTGTCACCTGATCGTAGAATTCTATCAAGCCTGTAAGGCAAGATTTACCCTCCCTGAACCCATGTTGATGGGTTGTCACGAAGTCCCTTCTCTCCAGATGTGATACTAGGTTTTTTCTCACAATCTTCTCCATCACCTTGCATGGTATACAAGTTAAGGACACTAGTCTGTAGTTCAGTGTCTCTTGTCTGTCACCTTTTTTGTAAATTGGGACTACATTAGCCGTCTTCCATATTTCTGGTAGGTCTCCCGTTTCCAGTGACCTACTATACACTATGGAGAGTGGCAAACAAAGTGCTCCTGCACACTCTTTCAATATCCATGGTGAGATTCCGTCCGGCCCAACAGCCTTTCTCACGTCCAGCTCCAATTGTTGCTTCTTTACCTCATCTCTTGTAATTTCGAGCCTTTTCAAGGTCGCCTGGTTTTCTGCCACCTCTCCTAGCTCCGTGACCTTTCCTTGTTCTTTTGTAAAGACCTCCTGGAACCTCTTGTTGAGGTCCTCACATACCTCTTTGTCATTCTCTGTGTACCTTTCCTCATCCGTTCTTTGTTTCATCACTTGTTCCTTCACTGTCGTTTTCCTCCTGATGTGACTGTGTAGTAGCTTTGGATCAGCCTTGGCTTTATTAGCTATATAATTTCATACCTTTTCTCAGCTTCTCTTCTCACACTAACATACTCGTTCCTGGTTCTTTGTTATCTCTCTCTACTTTCTGGTGTTCCGTTATTTCGGAAGTTCCTCCATGTTCTTTTATTCAGCTCCTTTGCTTTCATACATTCAAGATTAAACCACGGACTCCTCTTTTGCTTCTCGGGTTTTTCCTGTCGGGCAGGGATAAACCTGTTTACTGCCTCTTGACACTTTTGGGTGACATAGTCCATCATGTCTTGTACGGACTTAGTTCTGAGTTCTGTTTCCCATGGTATACCCCTTAGGAATTTATTCATCTCCTCATAGTTTCCCTTTCGGTAAGCCAGCCCTTTGTTTCCCAGTTCTTTTTTTGGGGAGATAATTCCTAGCTCAAGCATGAACTCAAAGCTCAGTACACTATGATCACTCACACACACACACACACACACACACACACACACACACACACACACACACACACACACACACACACACACACACACACACACACACACACACACACACACACACACACACACATAGCCTCGTAGCCTGGTGGAAGGGCCTCGTAGCCTGGAGGAGGGGCCTCGTAGCCTGGTGGAGGGGCCTCGTAGCCTGGTCAGGGGCCTCGTAGCCTGGTGGATAGCGCGCAGGACTCGTAATTCTGTGGCGCGGGTTCGATTCCCGCACGAGGCAGAAACAAATGGGCAAAGTTTCTTTCACCCTAAGTGCCCCTGTTACCTAGCAGTAAATAGGTACCTGGGAGTTAGTCAGCTGTCACGGGCTGCTTCCTGGGGTGTGTGTGTGTGGTGTGGAAAAAAAAAGTAGTTAGTAAACAGTTGATTGACAGTTGAGAGGCGGGCCGAAAGAGCAAAGCTCAACCCCCGCAAAAACACAACTAGTAAACACACACACACACGCACACATACACACACACACACACACACACACACACACACACACACACACACACACACACACACACACACACACACACACACACACACACACACACACACACACACACACACACACACAAACACACACACTGTGTGTTGTGTGTGTGTTGTGTGTGTGTTGATACAGTGCCACACAAGAGGCTAGTGCGAAAGTTGGAGATGCAGGCTGGAGTGAGAGGGAAGGTACTCCGGTGGATAGAGGAGTACCTAAGCAACAGGAGACAACGAGTCTGTGTGAGGGGTGAGGTCTCAGATTGGCGAGACGTCACAAGTGGAGTCCCGCAGGGGTCAGTCCTTGGACCTATACTGTTTCTGGTATATGTAAATGATCTCCCAGAGGGTATAGATTCGTTCCTCTCAATGTTTGCCGACGATGCAAAAATTATGAGGAGGATTGAAACAGAGGATGATAGTAGGAGGCTACAAGATGACCTGGATAGACTGAGTGAATGGTCCAACAAATGGCTGTTGAAGTTCAACCCGAGTAAATGCAAAGTAATGAAACTAGGCAGTGGAAACAGGAGGCCAGGCACAGGATAAAGAATAGGAGATGAAGTACTTAATGAAACAGACAGAGAGAAAGATCTAGGAGTTGATATCACACCAAACCTGTCTCCTGAAGCCCACATAAAGAGAATAACGTCTGCGGCATATGCGAGGCTGGCTAACATCAGAACGGCGTTCAGGAACCTGTGTAAGGAATCATTCAGAATCTTGTACACCACATATGTAAGACCAATCCTGGAGTATGCGGCCCCAGCATGGAGCCCGTACCTTGTCAAGCACAAGACGAAGCTGGAAAAAGTCCAAAGGTATGCTACTAGACTAGTCCCAGAACTAAGAGGCATGAGTTATGAGGAAAGGCTGCGGGAAATGCACCTTACGACACTGGAAGACAGAAGAGTAAGGGGGGACATGATCACAACCTACAAAATCCTCAGGGGAATCGACCGGGTAAACAAGGATGAACTATTTAACACTGGTGGGACGCGAACAAGGGGACACAGGTGGAAGCTGAGTACCCAAATGAGCCACAGAGACGTTAGAAAGAACTTTTTCAGTGTCAGAGTAGTTAGTAAATGGAATGCATTAGGAAGTGATGTGGTGGAGGCTGACTCCATACACAGTTTCAAATGTAGATATGATAGAGCCCAAAAGGCTCAGGAATCTGTACACCAGTTGATTGACGGTTGAGAGGCGAGACCAAAGAGCCAGAGCTCAACCCCCGCAAGCACAATTAGGTGAGTACAATTAGGTGAGTACACACACACACACTGTGTGTACTAACCTATTTGTGCTTGCAGGATCGAGCATTGACTCCTGGATCCCGACTTTCCACCCATCGATTGTTTACAGCAATGACTCCTGTCCCATTTCCCTATCATACCTAATTTGAAAGGTATGAATAATATTTGCTTCCACAACCTGTTCCCCAAGTGCATTCCATTTTTCCACTACTCTCATGCTAAATGAAAACTTCTTAACATCTCTGTGACTCATCTGAGTTTCCAGTTTCCACCCATGTCCCCTCGTTCTGTTATTATTACGTGTGAACATTTCATCTATTTCCACTTTGTCAATTCCCCTGAGTATTTTATATGTCCCTATCATATCTCCTCTCTCCCTTCTTTTCTCAAGTGTCGTAAGGTTCAGTACCCTCAGACGTTCTTCATATCCCATCCCTCGTAACTCTGGGACAAGCCTCGTCGCAAACCTCTGAACCTTTTCCAGTTTCCTTATGTGTTTCTTCAGGTGGGGGCTCCATGATGGCGCGGCATACTCTAAGACTGGTCTCACGTAGGTAGTGCAAAGCGCCCTAAAAGCCTCCTCATTTAGGTTTCTGAATGAAGTTCTAATTTTCGCCAGTGTAGAGTACGCTGCTGTCGTTATCCTATTTAAATGTGCCTCAGGAGTTAGATTAGGTGTCACATCCACTCCCAGGTCTCTTTCTCGAATCGTTACAGGTAGGAAGTTCCCCTTCATTGTGTACTGTCCCTTTGGTCGTCTATCACCTGATCCCATTTCCATAACTTTACATTTACCGGTGTTGAACTCAAGTAGCCATTTCCCTGACCATCTCTACAACCTGTTTAAGTCCTCTTAGAGGATCCTACAATCCTCATCTGTCACAACTCTTCTCATTAATTTTGCGTCATCCGCAAACATTGACATGTATGATTCCAGTCCTGTAAACATATCATTTACGTATATTAGAAAAAGGATTGGACCCTGCCCCGATCCTTGAGGTACTCCACTCGTTAGTGTTCGCCAGTCCGACTTCTCGCCCCTTACCATTACCCTCTGGCTCCTTCCTTTTAGGTAGTTCCTCACCCATGCTAGGGCCTTTCCGTTTACTCCTGCCTGCCTCTCAAGTTTGTATAGCAGTCTCATGTGCGGTACTGTATCAAAGGCCTTTTGGCAGTCAAGAAATATGCAGTCTGCCCAGCCTTCTCTGTCCTGCCTTTTCCTTGTTACTTTGACATACCCATGTCGAGATTCCATCCGGCCCAACAGCTTTTCTCACATCCAGCTCCAATAGGTGCTTCTTGACCTCATCTCTTGTAATTTCGAACCTTTCCAAGGTCACCTGGTTTGCTGCCACCTCTCCTAGCGCCGTGACTTCTCCCTGTTCTATTGTAAAGACCTCCTGGAACCTTTTGTTGAGTTCTTCACACACCTCTTTGTCATTCTCTGTGTATCTGTCCTCGCCCACCCTAAGTTTCATCACCTGTTCCTTCACTGTTGTCTTCCTCCTGATGTGACTGTGTAGTAGCTTGGGTTCGGTCTTGGCTTTATTAGCTATATCATTTTCATACCTTTTCTCAGCTGTTCTTCTCACACTAACATACTCGTTCCTGGTTCTCTGGTATCTCTCTCTACTTTCTGGTGTTCTGTTATTACGGAAGTTCCTCCATGCCCTTTTGTTCAGCTCCTTTGCTTTCATACATTCCCTATTAAACCACGGATTCTTCCTTTGCTTCTCTGTTTTTTCCTGTTGGGCTGGGACAAACCTGCTTACAGCCTCCTGACATTTTTGGGTGACATAGTCCATCATGTCTTGTACGGACTTGGTTCCGAGTTCTGTGTCCCAATGTATATCCCAAAGGAATTTATTCATCTCCTCATAGTTTCCCTTTCGGTACGCCAGCCCTTTGTTTCCCAGTTCTTTTTTGGGGAGGTGATACTTCCTAGCTCAACCAGGTACTCAAATCTCAATACACTATGATCACTCATTCCCAAGGGGGCTTCCAACTTAACTTCCCTTATATCCGACTCATTTAGGGTAAATATCAGATCAAGCAAGGCTGGTTCATCCCCTCCTCTCGTTCTTGTCGGTCCCTTGACGTGTTGACTTTGAAAGTTTCTTGTTGCCACATCCAGCAGCTTAGCTCTCCATGTGTCTGGGCCTCCATGTGGGTCTCTGTTCCCCCAATCTATCTTTCCATGGTTGAAGTCTCCCATAATTAGTAGCCTGGATCCGTTCCTGCTAGCCACAGAAGCTGCTCTCTCTATTATATTGATGGTGGCCAAGTTGTTTCTATCATATTCCTGTCTGGGTCTTCTGACATTCGGTGGGGGGTTATATATGACTACTACTATAATTTTCTGTTCTCCAGTTGCTATGGTGCCTGATATGTAGTCACTGAAACCTTCACAGTTCTGAATTACCATCTCTTCGAAACTCCAACCTTCTCTTAGTAGCAAAGCTACACCACCTCCTCCTCTCCCTTCTCTCTCTTTCCTCACTACATAGTAGCCCTGTGGAAACACTGCATTTGTTATGGTGTTTGTTAGCTTTGTTTCTGTGAGTGCTATTATGTCTGGGTTTTCTTCTAGTGCCCATTCTCCGAGTTCACTTGTTTTATTTGTAATTCCATCTATGTTAGTGTACATTGCCTTGAAGCTCACTTTCTTCAGTTCATTTTCTTGTCCCTTTCCTGGCGAGCATTCTGCTGGTGTGGGGAGCTTTTCAGTGGGTGAGATGTTCTGTGAGGTGGTTTGCAGGGTTTCAGGGGAGTTTGGGGTGAGGGGTGGGGGTTTCATGGAAGGGGGGAACAGGTAGGGTGTGGGTTAAGGAGATAGGGGGGACATGGATGTTACGGCCCTATTGGGTCGCAACCGGGTTCTTCTCTGATGTTATTAGAGTTTGGGTATCCGGCCCCAAGTTAGTAGTGGCTTTCAAGGGGTGTGTTCCGTAACGCAAGTTAAATTAAAGGGGAAGGGATACAAATGTACTGCTTTTGTATATATATTGCTACCACCACCATAAATATATCACAGTCACATGCGGGGTTGCTATAACTACACTTATTATATACAGATACGTCTTCCTCTGAAGACACAAGAAGCTTCACAGTGCTCAAGATGAGTAGCCCTGGTTCTCTTCTTTGTGGCCCACGATGAATCTTCTGATTCTCTCGGCGAATCTACCCTGGCCACAGGCCAGCCAAATCACAGTCCCACTGGGTGCACCGTCGTGGAGACCTTCAACCACAAATCCAGCCTGTAGCTGGCAGGTTCCAATCAGCTCCGCTGTGTAGGCCACTCCACGACCGATATTAGGGTTGCGAGCCCTAGGCAGGAGCCTCGTGTCATTCCGCAGATCACTCTCTTCACCACAGTGGCTAGTCTCTTCCACCAGCCAGCCCCTGGATAAGACGAATCCTGGTACTGCCACGTCACAGGCAGGCTAACACACTCAACAGTGCCCGTCCGAGGGTGACTCACAGCTTCCTCAGAGCAAACTCGTGGAGAGACTATGGCTGCCTTGGGTAGACTGCCTCATCGTCCAATACAGCAGTCCCAGGTCGACTCTGTAATCAGACACGTCATTAATACTAGGGACACTCTAGGGCACCTCACTTACAGGCTTAGACACAAACGTCCACCTCTCTGCTCCATAGATGGCGTTGCTGTCTAAGCGCCACCTCACCAGAGGTCAGCAGCGGCTATGTTATGGGCTGATCAAGACGGGAAACCAGCCCCTGTGGCCGGTATATCCTGTCCTCACTAGATGGCTTCGTTCATTTGGAGGGGGTTTCGGGAGCTGACTCACAGATGGCGTTGTCGTCACTGCTCCGTGCTCGGACGCTGGACTCGGGTCCGTAACAATGGAGGATACGGGGTGAGGGGGGAGGAGGGATAGGGAGGGTATGGGATGAAGGGGGAGGGGGGGACAGGGGGGGAAAGGTGGGAGGGGGGACATGATGGGAATGGGGAAGGGATGATAGGGTAAGAATGGGGTGGGGGGGGGGGGGAGGGAGGGTTGGGTGGGGGCAGGTAGGGTGAGGGGAAGGGAGGGTTTCTATGCAGAGGGGGGTGGTGGGGTTGCCCTCCCCTCTGGTGTTGCTGGTATGCTGGTTTTGGGTTTGCCTCTTGTCTCTAGGACTGTTGTGTTGGGGGCTGTGATTTTCTGGTTTGCTTCTCCCTCCCTGCACTTCCTCCTTGCCTCTGCTGCCCTGGCTCTCTCCTCCTTTGTCCTGTCCCTCTGCAGGAATACTTTCTTGTATCCCTCCACATGCTGCAGTCGACTCTTCCTTTCGAGAATATCCTCCTTCGTGGTTTCGTTTGTAAACACCAACTTTACAAGTCGGTTTCTGTCCTTGTTGTACCTGCCCAACCTGAAAACCTTCTCAATGTTTCGTTCAGCCCCTTCCATCTGTAAACCCTTCAGTAGCCCCTGTACTGCCTCTCTATCCTTGCTATTCCATTCTTGCCTGTTGGATCCTTCCTGTTCTTTGATGCCTACAACTACCACTGATCTTTTTCTCTCCTGCAGCTGAGTGGTGCACCTTGCTGCTTCCTGTGAGGTGGCTGCTTGCATCGCTACCTCCCTCACTGTGTCCATTGCTTCTGAGCTCTTTTTCAGTATGTCTGCAAATGTTTCAGGTACAGAGGCATTTCCTTCCAATGTAACATTCCCACCTTCCCTTTGGATGATAATCTGATGCTCGGTCTCTGTGCTCTGATGCTGTGTGTGTGTGTGTGTGTGTGTGTGTGTGTGTGTGTGTGTGTGTGTGTGTGTGTGTGTGTGTGTGTGTGTGTGTGTGTGTGTGTGTGTGTGTGTGTGTGTGTGTGTGTGTGTGTGTGTGTGTGTGTGTGTGTGTGTGTGTGTGTGTGTGTGTTTTACCAAGCAAGTCATTTGTTTATCTCCATGAGGTCACTAACCCCCGCCACAGTCATGTATGCGTAAGTGATGTGGTGTGTGTGTTTTCGTGAGCTTGCCTAACAGAGACTCCGGGAAGTGAGGTCTTGGCTCAACATGCCTCAGTTTCTTGCATTGTTACACCAGTTTTTAAAGCATAACTCTCCTAGCGTTCGACTTCTTTGCCGAAACCGTCCTTAAAGTTGTCGATAGAGGCAGCTTTCGCAGCTTCTTCATTCAGTACCTACCACTTCCACGTATGCGAGGCTGGCTAACATCAGAACTGCTTTCAGGAACCTGTGTAAGGAATCATTCAGAACCTTGTATACCACAAATGTAAGACCAATCCTGTAGTATGCGGCCCCAGCAGGGAGCCTGCACCTTGTCAAGCACAAGGCGGAGCTGGAAAAAAGTTCTGAGATATGCCACTACACTAGTCCCAGAACTAAGAGGCATGAGTTACGAAGAAAGGGTGCGAGAAATGCACCTCACGACACAAAAAGACAGAAGAGTAAGGGGAGACATGATCACTACCTACAAAATTCTCAGAGGAATTAACAGGGTAGTTAAAGATAAACTGTTAAACACGGGTGATACGCGAACAAAGGAACACAGGTGGAAACTGAGTACCCAAATGAGCCACAGGGACGTTAGAAAAAACTTATTCAGTGTCAGAGCAGTTAACAGGTGGAATGCATTAGGCAGTGATGTGGTGGAGGCTGACTCCATACACAGTTTCAAATGTAAATATGATAGAGCCCAGTAGGCTCAGGAATCTGTACATCAGTTGATTGACAGTTGAGAGGCGGGGCCAAAGAGCCAGAGCTCAACCCCCGCAAGCACAATTAGGTGAGTACAATTAGGTGAGTACTTATTGACCACATATACAGGACACAATTATATTCTTATATTTCCTCCGTTCGAAAAAGGTTGAGACCCCTGAGCTCAACCTTTCACTCTATATGAGACATTCTGCATTATACGTTCAAAGGAGTTTATGTTCTCTCTTTCGATAGGGTAGATAAAGACAGGCTCTTTAACACAAGGGGCACATGCACTAGGGGACACAGGTGGAAACTGAGTGCCTAAATGAACCACAGAGATATTAGAAATAACTTTTTTAGTGTCAGAGTAGTTGATAAATGGAAAGCATTAGGAAGTGATGTGGAGGAGGCTGACGCCATACACAATTTTAAGTGTAAATATGATAGAGCCCAGTAGGCTCAGGAACCTGTACACCTGTTGATTGACAGTTGAGAACCAGGACCAAAAAGCCGAAGCTCAACCGGAGTTTCTTTCACCTGATGTACCTGTTCACCTAGCAGAAATAAGTACCTGGGAGTTAGAAAGCTGCTCCTGGCTACATTCTGGGAATGTGTGTTCAGTATTTGTGAGACAGAAATATATGTAGTAGATATGATAGAGGGAAATAGGTCGGGAGTCTGTACATTAGACAACCGACGGTTAGAAAGGCGGGGCCCAGGCGCTAAAGATCGAGCCTACTGGCACAAATAGGTGAGAACACACACTTTCTCAAAGCCTGCTAAGATGTGACTTTGTAGAGGTCATTAAGTTTGGTGAAGGATGTGAGCAAACATATCGTTGGTGGTCAACAGTACTGAAGATGGCATCTTGCTCATATTGGCCGCATGAACGATAAGATACATAAGGCTTACGAGAGTAAATGTGGCGAGGCAAAGGTGTGGTGAGGACAAATAAAATCGAATAACTTTGTAACAATTCGACATTTTCTAGATGGAAATAACTGTGGTATGATAAATAACTAATTTAAAAAGTTAACATTTTGCTATACAGTACAGTACTTATTTTATCACTTCAGAATTATTCAGTGTCTGTTTCTTTTATAATCCAATAACCTCTCAACATTCTGGAAAATTTAATAATGCACTTTTTTAATAACTGTCTCACTGTGGGTAAGAATACGCGAGAAATTGTATGTAAAAGTCCCATTTGGCTAAACTGTCGCAACCCAGCTTCAGTCAACACGGCCGGTTAAGTGATCAGTGCCGCAACACTTCCTAAACCAACAAGCGTCATACTGGGGCGTCTGCAGCTCTGGCAACAATTGTGAAATCTGTTGTTTACGGTGTAACGCTTCGTGTGAAAGTCATCACCACGATAAGACTTGAAGCACCAAGGTCGCGTGTGACTCCAGACCATATATATGCTGCCACTGCTGTTACCACCACACATCGTCCATCTCACTCCAACACCTCCAACATGGTAAGCTCTCACATGATGCTCAGAGCTTCAGAGCTGTTAAGTGAACCTGAGTTCGCATACAGAAATACGTTAAGAAAAGAGTTAAATGAATCTGCAGACGGCCTCTTTGGCCATGCGATACATTTATTCCCACTTACTCATCTATTTACCTACTGACGGAAACTTTCATGTGAGTTTTTTCAGTGATGTTACTGTAACTTGTTCCATAAATCGGCACTACTCTTTATTGACTTGCAATCAATCGTTTTGATTGTAATCCTAAATTTATCGATTTTGATTTAACTATTTTGTATTCTCCCTTTTGTTGACATTTTTTAGCACCATGAATATTCCTATGTTCATTATACGTTTTATTTAAAATATTCCTTTTAGTTTGTTATCGGTCCATTGTCATGTTATTTTTACAATAATGGTTATTTTTCTGTTCACTCTTGTATCTAAATTGTTTACCTGGGGCTTAGAGAGGAGAATTATCAAGGGGGAAAGAACCAAGCCATTACGACTATATAGCCCTTGGAAGGGATCAGTATAAGGATTTGGGACGGGACAGTGGAAAGGAATAGTGCCCAACCACTTGGAAGGTCGGGGATTGAACACCGACCTGCATGAAACCAGACCGTCGCTCTACCGTCCATCCCAGTGGGATCCCCACTGGATTTTGAAGAAGCCATAAACAGTATGCCTATGCACTCTGCACCAGACCCGGATTCTTGGAACTCTATATTCTTAGAGAGGAGAGGCGTTAGTAAAACTTCCCCCACACTATACTAAATATATTCTGATGCAATTTTTCTGTCCCGTGATGGAGTTCTCGAGGCCGCCTTCAACAGCCACTATTCTTCTGATCTTGGGGACTTGTTTTGTCTTTATTTTCAATGCATCCTTCAGAAACTACACTAGATGACTATTTTATTAGATGACTTTATTTTATTGATGACTTTACTTTTCCTTGTTTCTCACATTAGCCAAAGTCTTGCCAAAAACTAAGAACATGATTATTTCTCGATATTTTTGGGTGATATTAAGTATATGAAATGAAACAATGATTTCGTTATCTTTTGCAATCTAAAAAGTTATGATTTAAAATTTTCCGTTAATGTGGATAATTCCATTCCAGAGGTTTGCTTGTATCGTCGCTGTGGTGACGCTCCTGGTCGTCTCCTGCCACGCCGACCCCGGAGGCTCTGGTGGAGGTGGAGGTGGAGGCTACGGGGGAGGTGGTGGAGGCTCCAGAGGAGGTGGAGGCTCTGGTGGAGGTGGAGGCTACGGGGGAGGTGGTGGAGGCTCTGGTGGAGGTGGAGGCTACGGGGGAGGTGGTGGAGGCTCTGGTGGAGGTGGAGGCTACGGGGGAGGTGGTGGAGGCTCAGGAGGAGGTGGAGGAGGCTATGGGGGTGGTGGTGGAGGCTCAAGAGGAGGTGGAGGAGGCTATAGGGGTGGTGGTGGAGGCTCTGGTGGAGGTTATGGAGGCGGTGGAAGTTCTGGAAGCGGCGGAGGTGGTGGTGGCGGAGGATACGGAGGCTCAAGTGGAGGAGGAGGAGGCTATGCAGGCGGTGGAAGTTCTGGAGGAGGTGGGGGCCACGGAGGCAGTGGAGGAGGTGGAGGTTCCTCAGGAGGTTATGGAAAGTAATAAAAAACAACACTACGCCCCCTCCTTCAAGCACATCCTCTACAACATCACCAGCACCACAACCACTATCAAATCACCACTACCACCACCACTACCACCATCACTGCACGAACGACTCACGACAGAACCTTCCTCTCTGAAGTACCATTATGCACCCAACATGATAACAACCTCATATTGGTAGTTTAGTTTCTCGAAGATCCACCAATTCAGTAAAGTCTTCCTGGAGGTTGCTTCGTAAACCAATAAAATGTAATACATTTTCTATTAAATATGCTGGGTCGACCCCTATGCTAAACTTGTTTGAGAATTCTGTGATTAATAATAAACTAATACAATTATATTTTGGCTTTAATTTGTGGGAATTAAGGAATTAATTAAGGAATTAAGGAATTCCCGAGGAAGATTAGAGCTCTGGGCACTCCCAAGTAAACGTCTTTGACCACTACACCACGACATGGTAAGAAGTAACACAACTTGGTATTCAACTGAATCCCCTAAGGATCCCGAGGCTTCCAACTGAAGGCTTATCTGGGTTTCACTCAATGCCTCCCCCCCCCCCATGCACTCTGGTCATAGTGTAGGAGTTCAATCTCCAACGCTTCTCTTCCTATGCGCAAAAAAATCACATTAAGGTGATGCACAATGAGAAAATCAATTGGAGCTATGGTGAGGATTCGCCCGGATGCTCTGTGTACTCCCATGCTTTAGACCACTACTGCTTGGGAATACCCACAGCATCTACAGAGGAGAAAGTTTGTTTGTTATCCAATGATGGAGGCCAGAATCTTGCGTCTAGACTCGCAGATCTTTTCAGCGGTGACTGGTGGGTGTAGAGGGATAATCACCGATGGTTGGGGTCAGCCCTCATACCCCCTCTCTTACCTCCATAATACCAATTACTGTTGAAAAAACCGACACCATTTACTAACGTGAAATACAATTGGCAGATAATATTACTGTTGGATTGTACTAACAAATTAACTCATAGAAAATGAAGTTTCAGTGGAAGTTTCCTCAGAAGAAAACGAGGAAATCATTGCCATATGTCGCCTTTAATATGGCGACATCAAATTAAAATGAGATTCCTAATACTGGGAATCATTCTTAATACATCAATCTCTGGACTGTAAACATCATAAAACATTTCCCTTGAACCAACTTGAACTATCAGTACTAAAATAGATTAAATAAAAGCTCACTTTCCACTTCTTGATAAAACGGCATTTGGTGTTGACACCGGATGCGGCAGTGGAGATGGGAGCAGTCACCATAATTAAATTTAACAACAAGAAGTCTCGCTGGAGCGCCAAGACGCTCCATAATTAATCCCCTTTGTTGTAGTGTTATGGGATGTAAAGTGCTCCTATCATCAACACATTCGTGTCTGCAATTAGAGGAAGTGTTCTGATTCCGAAACCTGTTATCTATTCATGCCTGGCCAGTAATGTTAGTTAGATTAAGATAATTCGGTTAGAACACGAGACGAGCCACCCTACAGGGTAATTATTACTTAAACCTTATCAAATAAATTATATTATTTCCCTTGAAATAGATATCATATTTAGGTTACTACTATATTATTGTGTGTGTGTCCTTTGTCAGGTGAAATTGAAGGGGAAGAAGAATTAACAATTACCTTATCAACCAATAACATGTGGAGAAGTTAGCCTCACCCATGAGGAGTATTGACCGGCGTGTTTCAACCGTGTTTATACCTGGTTGTCCAGTCCATAATCAACTATACAGATAAGTTGTATTCAGTAACTAACATTTGTAGTCTTATACTGTAGTGAATGTCTACTAATTAATAATTTCGACTGATATTATTAATTATATATTATACTGATATAATATATCAGTATAGTATACTGATATATTATCATCCAGGCATCCATACTGATGGATGCCTACTATTTCTACTACTATACTGATATATTATTTAATGAACCCCCTAGAATGTGTAGGAAACGATTTGTGGGAATTTAAGCATCATGCAGTACACTATTGAAATAAATAAATTAATGCATTTTTTTAATGTGTGGGCTCAAGAGAGCACAGTGAATGGACTCAATAAAGCACAGTGTTTGGGCTCAAGAGAGCACAGTGTATGGACTCAATAGAGCACAGTGGTCATAGTGTAAGAGATCTACCTCTAATGCTTCTCTTCATATGCGCAAAGAAATCACATTAATGTGATGCACAATGAGAATGCCAATTGGAGCCATAGTGAGGATTCGCCCGGATGCTCTGTGTAATCCCAAGCCTTAGACCACTACTGCTTGGGAATACCCACAGCATCTTCAAAGGAGAAAGTTTATATATTTATAAATATATATATCTCACGAGTCAGTTTCTCCACAATTACCAACCTAGCAATGAAATTGATATTAAAATTCCTCGATGATTCACTGCTTCAGTACAGTGTCCCTGAAGCTTGCCTCTCCAACCAATAAATTATATCATATTTTCTCTTAAATATGATGGTCGACTGAAATGCTTATCGCGCATAATTACCATAAATATGTATGATGGGAAAGATAACACGTGAGCAAATGTAAATATTTTGTTGGTGTACTGTAGCTTATTTATTGATGGAGGTCGTGTGTGTAGTGAAGATGGTTGCTGAGGTGAAAATAGTGTGTTGTGAGGGGCGGCTGCATCGATGAAGACTGTATATAGTGTAGATGTTGGAGTGAAGGTCATGCCTAGGGTATTAGTGGCTTCCGTCACCCCAAGTAACGCCGGGTACCTAACCTCGCGCATCTGTATGGTTGTAACAGCGTTAACCAAGACATATGAAAAATTATTACATTTTTTGTATAAATGCGCTGTGATCAGGTTATCACGTACCGATGTCCTGAGATTATCGTCAAATGATAATTTGGACTTTACCACCATTGTTTGTATCGATTAGTGGACGACATTCTGAGACAGATTCAGAGGAATTAAGTGGGTTCCTCAACACTTCCTTTGAGTCTTAGTCTTAGGATAACTATAGACTTGGTAAGCAGATGATGGAGGTGATTGGATCAAGAAGCCGGTGGCTAAGGGAGCCGGTGGCTGAGCGGACAGAACACTGGACGCGTGATCCTGCGGTCCTGGGTTCCATCCCGGGCGCCGGCGAAAAACAATGGGCAGAGTTTCTTTCACCCTGATGCCCCTGTTACCTAGCAGTAAATAGGTACCAGGGAGTTAGTCAGCTGTCACGGGCTGCTTCCTGTGGGTGGAGGACTGGACCGCGGGGACACTAAAGCCCCTAAATTATCTCAAGATAACCTCAAGAAGAAACAGGAAATCTTGAAAAAGGATTGGGATATAAGCTAGAGATGAGGAAGAACATGTTAGTGCCCAACTGCTTTGACTTTGTTGGTGATTTTCATACTGTGATACGATTTGATGTGTGATGTAAGTATTGCTGCATGTGACAGGTAGTCAAAAATGAGGTGATCGCATATATGAAGGTGTTTGCTGTTGTTGTTGTTGCTTGCTGGCTTTGGTGGGCCGCTGTTCCTGTTTCATTTGAGACTTAAGGGTGTTTTCCCTTAAGGTTAAGGTGTTCCCTAAGTTTGCTTGCAACTTATCCTGGAGAACAGTGCTTTTGTGGTTTGATGACTAGTTTAAATTCGGTAATTATATAGTCTTTCTTCGTTGATTATAAAGTTTTAATTTATAGGTACTAAGTATATTGTGAAGCTAGTGGTTCCTATTCTTTCTCGTTTGGTATATTACTTAGTATTATTGGTCTCGGGTTATTAATTTTGTAGATAAATCTTCTGTCTTTATTTGCTGTAGAGACGTTCTTTTTGTCCTGGGAGGATGGTTCTTTTATCTCATAATTTGTCATATTTTCCAATGCAAATAGATCTTCTCCTTTTGGCATGTACATATTCCTCATTTTATACAGTCGTTGTACTGAGAGTCTATGGCAACGTTTGTTTATTAGTTCTAAGTCAAACCTTGTATGGAGAGTGAAAGTACCTCATCTACGGGTTCCAGACAGAGATCGTCACAGCTCTCTTTCACCCGAGGCCGGCTTCCTTGAAGGCCAAGCAGAAGGAAGAGTGATAATTATTAATACAACAATTATTATTAATTAATATTAATACAACAATTATTATAATAATAATAGGACTAATTAATAAGAGTGATTAATATTTCTACAAAAATTATTATTAGAATAATTCTTATCATAATAATATAATCAATTAATAATTATCACTCTTCCTTCTGCTTGGTCTTGAAGGAAGCCGGCCTCGGGTGAAAGAGGGCTGTGACGATCTCTGTCAGGAACCCGTAGGTGCGGGACCGGGACGTCCACCTCCTGGGGCTCGTGCGGCCCCCCAGGCTCTGCTTCAGGAGGCTGGGGTCGTTCTTGCCCTTGCTGGGGTGGTTCTTCTTCGGCCCAGACCACGGCGGTCTCCGGGTTTGGAATCCCTGTGCCTTTTTTCGCCAACTTCGAGGTCAACTCTGGAGCTCTCAGTTCCTGTGACGGCGCTGGAACCAATCGTATTGGCGTTTGCCTTTCCATTGGAGGCTTTCGTCGCCATGGAGAGGGGGACATGCTGCATGGGTAACAGCTTCTCCTCCGTATCAGCCTACCCCCCTGGCTTTGCGTCCTGGAGAGAGCACTCCAGTCCGTCAACCAGGGCGCGACTCCATAGTCTCCTGAGACTGATGGATGCCTACTACTATTACACTGTCGATGATATATACTTTTAATAAAACTCGTAGCAATCAACGCCGAAATTTGTCATTATTGTTATTTAAATTAAGTAGAGTACACGGGTATTTTATAAGAGGTGTAATTAGCCCATCATACAAGTGATCATTCAGTAGAGAAAACAATTAAGTTGTGTTGTTTGACCATTGCTGTTTTTTATTTAATATGATCAGAGTTGAATAATTTTGAGATTTTGAAACCTAATGTTATGTGAGATTATTAAGGTATAGGTACCAAGGTACCATAATGGTGATGATTCCAAGTGAGCCAGCTAAACGTGCAGGTGTGAAGAGATATGAGGAAGTTATGCTGTCCAGGAGACTGAATTATTTTGTCCAGTATTCTCATAGGTGACGTCAGGTCGTAATTGTTGTGTAAACTCGTAGTTTTGTTGTGGTCTTCAGATAAAATTAAACAAATAATTTGTTAACCAAACCACACACTAGAAATTGAAGAGACGACGACGTTTCGGTCCATCCTGGACAATTATCAAGTCGATTGTGATGAGACGAAGTTGTTGTTTTAGATTTAGTTACTCAGAACGAAATGTCCATGTAGCACAGGGCTGTGGTGAGCCCGTAATTGAGTTCGGTTATTCACGATAACCTTGTTACTGTGATATTTGGGTCAAAGTTTTAAATGGAGGTGGGGTTTTCTCCTTTTTCCCTGCTTCTTTTTGCTTCTGTTTTAGTGCACTGGTTTTAGTTTTGTTTAATAACATTATCTTGATGGCGGATGTAGGTGCAGAATGTTCACTAGTTAGTCCCATTCTTCAACGGCTTTTCTAATCTCTGTAATCGCTGTGGAATGTGCAGCTAATGCAGCTGCTGTAGTTGGATTAATGTTGAGTTTAATGCGCAGGGCTTCAGTAGCTTCACATTCCAGTAAGTAGTGCAATATTGGCGCCTCTGCGTCTGTTCCACAGATATGACACTCTTTAACTATTGGGTTTATAACCTCCCAGCAGCACTTGTAACCAATTTTTAGTCTTTGTATGGCTACTGCAATGTCTCTGGATATCTTTTTGTCAGGCTTAAAAGAGTAGTATCCAGTGGCTAGTTCGTTCCATATCGCAGTGGATCTTCCTTCCGCTACTTTGGCTCTTTTGCTAGTTGGGAGTATTTTCTTCTTGATTTGATCCTTAATCTGTGAAAAACTTGGAGGTGTTTGAACCTGTACAACAGGTAGAGCAGTGGCAGTTTTTGCTAGTGAGTCTGCCTTTTCATTACCATCTATGCCAATGTGACTTGGCATCTAACTTAGGGTGAATGACAGCCCTAAATAATGGGCTTCTTTTCCTATATGTTGGATTTCTGTGAGGAGCTGTATAATATCTCTGTGCGGACTGGATAACAACGCCTGGAGCAAAGATTTAGAGTCGGTATGAGTGATGACATCATGTAAATTATTCTCAATTGAATAGTTTATGGCCTCCTTCAGGGCATATAATTCTGTTTGCAATGTTGAGCACCCACTATTCATGCTCCAGTAAGCTTCATGGTTGGTAGTGTAACCTGCTGCCCCAGCAGAACCCCCTTCTTGATCATCAGATATGTCTGTGAAGATGTGAGTTATTGTAGGTCTAGAGATAGTTTTCATTTGTTGTTCTATGACTGCTTTGAGCCTCTGCGAATGAGACGAAGGAAGCACGGGCAATAAATAGACAAGAGAGAGGTGAGGATATGGAAATCATAGAGGATGATAAGAGCAAGGAAAAAGGTAAGGAAGGTAAGGTGTAATAAAGGATGTAATAATAGGAATAAGAAAGGAATTGTAAGATAAAACAAGAGAAAGAAAAGGAAAGATAAAAAGGAAAAGTAGGCTTGTTTTAGGTCACGTTTGCTAGAAGTTTTAGAACATTTCAATATATACTGTGAAAGGGAAGAGTCAACAGCAACAAAGCCAGGACTCAAGTTCATGTTGGGTATATTGTGTATCAGAACCGATTAGACCAGACGGAGTCTGTGTAGAGTAGAGGCAGGAAAGATTATTTTGGAGGAAGACCAATCAATAGGATGATTAGAATCCTCTAAGATGGCAAAAGAGAGCATTGTTTGTGTCTGTAGACTTAATACTTCTTTTGTCTTCCTTAATTCTGTCATTAAGTGTAAGGCCAGTTTGATCAAAGTATTGGAGAGGACAAGATGAACAAGGAATAGAGTAGACACCAGCCAGTAGCATTAGAAGCAGGAGGAAATGTGTTAACTAGATTGCTACGAAGAGTGTCAGTTTGTGGAAAGACAAGCTTTATGTCAAGAGGACGAAAGGTAATAGTAAAAGTTTTGAGTTCAGATATGAAGGGAGGGCAGAACACAGTGCTACTAGTGTTGGAAACAGGTTTAGGTTGAAAGAAATTTCGTTTTGCTTGAGAATAGGCACCGTTGATAAAATGTAAGAGGTAACCAAGGCGAGAGAAAGATTTGTAGATAAAGGCAATTTCAGAATCAAGAAACTGAGGGTCGCTGATGCGTTAAGCGCGGAGGAAGAGAGAGAGACGAAGACACTTTTCTTAACAGAAGGAGGATGGTAGGGAATGAAGTGAATGTACATGCGGTAGACAGAGAAAGAGAACCCGGACACAGAGCTGTGAACGTGAACGTCAAGAAAAGGAAGGAGGGAATTAGATTCCAATTCAACTTTGAAATGGATGGAAGGAGCCAGATTGTTAAGAGAGGAGAGGAAAGGCTGGAAAAGACTAAGGTCATGAGGCCATTAAGCAAAAATGTCATCAACATAGAGCAGCCAGAGAGAGGGACGAGTACCAATAGAAGGAAACAGAACAGTTTTGAAGTATTCCATATAGAAAATGGCAAGAACAGGGGGCAGAGAGGGGAACCCATAGCGACACCGAAAGTTTGAGAGTAGTATTTATCGCTCTTAATTAATTTTTTCTCTGAATTACTTTACATTATCTTCATATTAATTCCCATAACCTCCCTGCGAATGTCTACCGCTTCAATAACTTTCACCAAACGCAATACTCAATAATCAACAAAACTATAAATTAAATTCGGCCATGTTTTATTACAAATTGCTCAAAATATAAATTATTAATACATATAAGGTTTGTGCCTATTCATATGTGTGGAATATATTCAGGGATTTGTTCGTGAAGAAGTGGACCGTCAGAGCTGTCTATACCAATATGGCGATATAATTTGTGGTGTCTAATGGTGCTGCAGGTAGAGAAGTTCGGAGGAGAACCTTTCATCATATTACTTTCCGTAACTTCCTGAGGATCCACCACCTCCACGACCTCCACCACCTCCACCGTATCCTCCACCACCACCTCCACCACCACCTCCACCTCCACCACTGTATCCACCACCACCACGTCCTCCACTGCCGCCACCTCCACCACCGTATCCTCCACCGCCACCACCACCTCTAGAGCCTCCACCACTTCCCCTGTAACTTCCACCACCACCAGACCCTCCACCTCCTCTTGAGCCTCCACCACCTCCGTATCCTCCGCCTCCACCACGTCCTCCACCACCCCCTCCGTATCCTCCGCCTCCACCACGTCCTCCACCGCCACCACCGTATCCTCCACCCCCACCACCTCTTGAGCCTCCACCACCTCCCCCGTAGCCTCCACCTCCACCAGAGCCTCCACCTCCTCTTGAGCCTCCACCACCTCCCCCGTAGCCTCCACCTCCACCAGAGCCTCCACCTCCTCTTGAGCCTCCACCACCTCCCCCGTAGCCTCCACCTCCACCTCCACCAGAGCCTCCGGGGTCGGCGTGGCAGGAGACGACCAGGAGCGTCACCACAGCGACGATACAAGCAAACCTCTGGAATATAAACAATGGAAAGTGATCAGTGGGTCACGATTTGTGGAAAATATATAAGGGTGGGATAGGTAGAGAACAGGAAGTAGGGAGAGAGATTAAGAAGAGAAAATGGGAGGTAGGAAGAGACAATGGATGGGACAGAGAGAGACCGAGAGTGAAGAAGGGAGAGAAAATTTGAGTGTGGAAAAGAGAACGAGAGATGGCAGTGTAAGAAAGAGAGAGAGAACAGGAGTGTGATAGGGTGACACAGTGAAAAGGAGTAAGGGAGATATAATATGAGTGATGGAGGAAGGGAGACATAATACTAGTGATGAAGGAAGAGAGAGAATAGGAGCGAGAAGTAACGTAAAAGAAAAAGGGAGGGAGAGAGAGAGAGAGAGAGAGAGAGAGAGAGAGAGAGAGAGAGAGAGAGAGAGAGAGAGAGAGAGAGAGAGAGAGAGAGAGAGAGAGAGAGAGAGAGAGAGAGAGAGAGAGAGATAGAGAGAGAGAGAGAGAGAGAGAGAGAGAGAGAGAGAGAGAGAGAGAGAGAGAGAGAGAGAGAGAGAGAGAGAGAGAGAGAGAGAGAGAGAGAGAGAGAGAGAGAGAGAGAGAGAGAGAGAGAGAGAGAGAGAGAGAGAGAAACGAGAGGGAACTGGAGAGATGGAAATAGATATAGAGAACGTGTGGCAGGGTGGAAAAGAGAACGGGAGGGAAACAGAGAGAGAGCGAGAGACACAGACTATTTTACAACAATATGCTGTGAGAGCTTACCATGTTGGAGTGATCAGGACGATGTGTAGCGGTAACAGCAGTCACCGCATATATATGGTCTGGAGTCACACGCGACCTTGGTGCTTCAAGTTATATCATGCTGCCAACTTTCGCACGAAGTAAGACACCGTAAATAATGGAATTCATGTATCTTCCCAGTGAGGATGACGCCCCAGATTATTGTTGGTTGTTGAAATCCACAGCGATGACCGCTAAACCGGCAGTGAATATTGCCGCAAGAACCGCTTAACTGACATTGTATATTGTCATCGATGTTTGCTTAACCGACGGAGTTTATTGCAGTTTTACATAAATGTCTTTAGTTTTACACACTGAATTACATTCGCTAACCCAAATCCGATCTAACAGAAGATCGTTTACTAGCCTTGTATCACAGAGAATACACTAGTTGATGGTCAGAATGAGATAGGCCTCTCAGCGCCTGTTAATTGAAGGGTTGGGTTGAACTCACCTAATTCTCTTCATGTGCCATATATACACTAGTTTACTTGTCTATTCACCTGTATTCACTTTGTAATAACAATAATCATCTTATGTAAGAAATAGAATGTCTGTCTTTCTGTCTGTGTCCGAGGATGGAAGCTAGACGCTTTAGGCTAGCCTCACCCATCTTTCGACAATGATTCATTTTGCATAGCGGAGTATCATAGGCCTGTTGACGCCGACTCAAGTGAAATACTTCAAGAAATATCGGCCTTTATAGAGAACCTCCCATGTGATTTTCATAAATTCGGAAATATTTGTTGTGTTTCCAATAGTGTTCAGCAATTACAGTGCTTTGTAATAATACATTTTCTAAGAGAATGGGGGAGGATCAAGGTCGGATAATGGAAGGAAGAGGAGAGGACAAGGACAGGAAAAGAGGAAAAGATGCATATGGAAAATGAGGGTGAATAACATTCTTGGGTACGATCGGGGTATCCCTTTCAGCTAAACTACAATACACGTATGACAAAACCCTTTTAATTACATTTTCTGAGGATTTATTTTGTACTGCAGGAATGTATATAATAAATGCACTTTTTTTTAGGTTATTAGTCATGGAACTATTGTTTAGTTGAATTGCTTAATTATATTTCTCTTGATAGTAGTAGTCGCTTGAGCATCCCACTAGTTTAAGTTTATGGCAAGTACATTGAGATATGAAGAAGTAGGAATACAGTGATAACAAACACTTTGTTGAACTTAGTATATAAAGCCTACCCACTTCTGTGACTTTCATGTAACACAAAGATTTGTCAGGATACACGGAAAACCGTGATTTTCAAACATATGCGAAAATTTCATTTAGCACAATTTATGTTATTTCAAAAAGTTTTAATTGTTATATGGATTTGGACACAAACACATATGATAATATAAACGTTTTAAGATGAAAATAATGTCTATGATTTTATAATTGTATGTTATAATTACTAAATTTTTTATATAATTACTAATATTATTATTATTATTATTATTATTATTATTATTATTATTATTATTATTATTATTATTACTATTATTATTATTATTATTATTATTATTGTGTTGTGAAATATGTTATTAAAAAAAGTAATTTTGTTATTATCTTTACTGCATGTATATGACTAAAGCTGCCAATCAGTTGAGTGAGTGTGGAGGAAGACTAGTAATTGCGACTCACAATAGAGGTAAAGTGCCTTGTATAAAAACAGTTGTGAGACTCCTGTTGAAACACTAGCGATATAAAATGATTATTGATATATTTATGTATTTGTGTAAATGATTGCATATATTATGTGCATGTGCATGTAAAATTAAAAATTGTGTAACTAACTTAAAAAATTGTCACTTGCTTTGCTAAATTAACTATGGGGTTCAGTTCCTGAACCGATCAAGTGCCTCTTTAACCGTTTACACCACCGCCCACGTGATGGGTATGGGGAGCATAATAATGAAATAAATTGAATTAATTAGTTGCTTACAATTTTTTTTAAGAACCATCTGCCAAGTTTAAATGCGTAAATTATTCATAGTTTATTAAACAAATATTTTAATAATTTAGAAATTTTGGGCATACCATGTCTTCAGAGTGGTGTTATTTTTTTAAAATATATATGTTATTTGATATATTTATATAATATTAATATTATAAAATATTTTTTTATTTTAATGCTGACTATGTTTTTTTGTATTTTTGCCTCAAAAAATGCAAAAATTCATGTTCGTGAAACTATTATTATCGTTACAATAAAATCATATTCGTTTCCTGTTCCTATAATTTAACAGAGTACGAAAATACAAACAATATTCATGGAAATAAAATTGAAAATAAATATGTATGAACTTCATTGGGCTTCATTCTTTACACAAATTGCTTATTGTTAAACAACTGATAACGTTAACAAATTGCACTCAGATAACAATGATTTTCTGTTATTAATTATAACAGATAGTTTTTATCTATTTTTGAGCTTCAACTTTCTTGTACAATTAGCAGGATTATTTTATTTCAAGAATAAATACTTATGAGCAAAGTCACTAATTTCCCACTCTACAGTGCAACTCTCCCTAGGCAAAGTTTATTCCAACTCACTTTCATTGATTATAACATGCTGTTAATATTAAAGAGTAGTTTTCTCAAATATAATTTGATTCTATTATATATAGGGTCCCGGTAGTACAGTCGGGTAAACTCTAGACTCAGTCGAGAATTCTGGGTTCGAATTCGGCCGAGACAGAAATGGTTGGGCCCGTTTCCTATCACATAATGCACATGTTCACCTAAGGTACCCAAGCGTTAATCGGCATGTTGTATTTTCATCCTGAGAAAGGTCAGTAAATCAACCCGCGGGGGTATCATGATATAAATCTAACATGTGCTGTAGGTATAAACTGGCTGCCTGTCCCCCGACACAATAAATCATTATTATTGAATTATATTTTAGCATATTGTCCATATTAAAGCATGGGTTAGGTGATTAGATTTTGTTCGCAGTTATTTGTATTTGTTGTACGTGGATGAAGCATGTACTGGATTATGATTCGAACAAAAGTTATCAGCGATGTGCTTTTCGACAAAATTTCAA